>NW_028127143.1:0-41979 GCF_965231255.1 Vanellus vanellus | reverse complement strand
CCCTCTCTGCTTTCCTGCGGACTCCATCCTCAAAAGCACCTGTTTTCGCTTTCGGCAGCCTCCGGAGCAAAAAAGACAAACGTCCAGCTTTTGCTGCCACAACAAAGGTGCCAGCGGGGAAAAGTAATGCCGGTTCTGACTGCCTCCTGGAACCCTTTCAAATGCCCCAGACAATTTGGCCCTCTCTGCTTTCCTGCGGACTCCATCCTCAAAAGCACCTGTTTTCGCTTTCGGCAGCCTCCGGAGCAAAAAAGACAAACGTCCAGCTTTTGCTGCCACAGCAAAGGTGCCAGCGGGGAAAAGTAATGCTGGTTCTCACTGCCTCCTGGAACCCTTTCAAATGCCACAGACAATTTGGCCCTCTCTGCTTTGCTGCGGACTCCATCCTCAAAAGCAGCTGTTTTCGCTTTGGGCAGCCTCCGGAGCAAAAAAGACAAACGTCCAGCTTTTGCTGCCACAGCAAAGGTGCCAGCGGGGAAAAGTAATGCTGGTTCTCACTGCCTCCTGGAACCCTTTCAAATGCCACAGACAATTTGGCCCTCTCTGCTTTCCTGCGGACTCCATCCTCAAAAGAACCTATTTTCGCTTTCGGCGCCCTCCGGAGCAAAAAAGACAAACGTCCAGCTTTTGCTGCCACAGCAAAGGTACCAGCGGGGAAAAGTAATGCTGGTTCTCACTGCCTCCTGGAACCCTTTCAAATGCCACAGACAATTTTGCCCTCTCTGCTTTCCTGCGGACTCCATCCTCAAAAGCACCTGTTTTCGCTTTCGGCAGCCTCCGTAGCAAAAAGACAAACGTCCAGCTTTTGCTGCCACAACAAAGGTGCCAGCGGGGAAAAGTAATGCTGGTTCTCACTGCCTCCTGGAACCCTTTCAAATGCCCCAGACAATTTGGCCCTCTCTGCTTTCCTGCGGACTCCATCCTCAAAAGCACCTGTTTTCGCTTTCGGCAACCTCCGGAGCAAAAAAGACAAACGTCCAGCTTTTGCTGCCACAACAAAGGTGCCAGCGGGGAAAAGTAATGCTGGTTCTCACTGCCTCCTGGAACTCCTTCAAATGCCCCAGACAATTTGGCTCTCTCTGCTTTCCTGCGGACTCCATCCTCAAAAGCACCTGTTTTCGCTTTCGGCAGCCTCCGGAGCAAAAAAGACAAACGTCCAGCTTTTGCTGCCACAGCAAAGGTGCCAGCGGGGAAAAGTAATGCTGGTTCTCACTGCCTCCTGGAACCCTTTCAAATGCCACAGACAATTTGGCCCTCTCTGCTTTCCTGCGGACTCCATCCTCAAAAGCACCTGTTTTCGCTTTTGGCAACCTCCGGAGCAAAAAAGACAAACGTCCAGCTTTTGCTGCCACAGCAAAGGTACCAGCGGGGAAAAGTAATGCTGGTTCTCACTGCCTCCTGGAACCCTTTCAAATGCCACAGACAATTTGGCCCTCTCTGCTTTCCTGCGGACTCCATCCTCAAAAGCACCTGTTTTTGCTTTCGGCAGCCTCCGGAGCAAAAAAGACAAACGTCCAGCTTTGCTGCCACAACAAAGGTGCCAGCGGGGAAAAGTAATGCTGGTTCTCACTGCCTCCTGGAACCCTTTCAAATGCCCCAGACAATTTGGCCCTCTCTGCTTTCCTGCGGACTCCATCCTCAAAAGCACCTGTTTTCGCTTTTGGCAACCTCCGGAGCAAAAAAGACAAACGTCCAGCTTTTGCTGCCACAGCAAAGGTGCCAGCGGGGAAAAGTAATGCTGGTTCTCACTGCCTCCTGGAACCCTTTCAAATGCCACAGACAATTTGGCCCTCTCTGCTTTCTGCGGACTCCATCCTCAAAAGCAGCTGTTTTCGCTTTCGGCAGCCTCCGGAGTAAAAAAGACAAACGTCCAGCTTTTGCTGCCACAGCAAAGGTGCCAGCGGGGAAAAGTAATGCTGGTTCTCACTGCCTCCTGGAACCCTTTCAAATGCCACAGACAATTTGGCCCTCTCTGCTTTCCTTCGGACTCCATCCTCAAAAGCACCTATTTTCGCTTTCGGCGCCCTCCGGAGCAAAAAAGACAAATGTCCAGCTTTTGCTGCCACAGCAAAGGTGCCAGCGGGGAAAAGTAATGCTGGTTCTCACTGCCTCCTGGAACCCTTTCAAATGCCCCAGACAATTTGGCCCTCTCTGCTTTCCTGCGGACTCCATCCTCAAAAGCACCTGTTTTCGCTTTCGGCAGCCTCCGGAGCAAAAAAGACAAACGTCCAGCTATTGCTGCCACAACAAAGGTGCCAGCGGGGAAAAGTAATGCCGGTTCTGACTGCCTCCTGGAACCCTTTCAAATGCCCCAGACTATTTGGACCTCTCTGCTTTCCTGCGGACTCCATCCTCAAAAGCACCTGTTTTCGCTTTCGGCAGCCTCCGGAGCAAAAAAGACAAACGTCCAGCTTTTGCTGCCACAGCAAAGGTGCCAGCGGGGAAAGTAATGCTGGTTCTCACTGCCTCCTGGAACCCTTTCAAATGCTACAGACAATTTGGCCCTCTCTGCTTTGCTGCGGACTCCATCCTCAAAAGCAGCTGTTTTCGCTTTGGCAGCCTCCGGAGCAAAAAAGACAAACGTCCAGCTTTTGCTGCCACAGCAAAGGTGCCAGCGGGGAAAAGTAATGCTGGTTCTCACTGCCTCCTGGAACCCTTTCAAATGCCACAGACAATTTGGCCCTCTCTGCTTTCCTGCGGACTCCATCCTCAAAAGAACCTATTTTCGCTTTCGGCGCCCTCCGGAGCAAAAAAGACAAACGTCCAGCTTTTGCTGCCACAGCAAAGGTACCAGCGGGGAAAAGTAATGCTGGTTCTCACTGCCTCCTGGAACCCTTTCAAATGCCACAGACAATTTTGCCCTCTCTGCTTTCCTGCGGACTCCATCCTGAAAAGCACCTGTTTTCGCTTTCGGCAGCCTCCGGAGCAAAAAAGACAAACGTCCAGCTTTTGCTGCCACAGCAAAGGTGCCAGCGGGGAAAAGTAATGCTGGTTCTCACTGCCTCCTGGAACCCTTTCAAATGCCCCAGACAATTTGGCCCTCTCTGCTTTCCTGCGGACTCCATCCTCAAAAGCACCTGTTTTCGCTTTCGGCAACCTCCGGAGCAAAAAAGACAAACGTCCAGGTTTTGCTGCCACAACAAAGGTGCCAGCGGGGAAAAGTAATGCTGGTTCTCACTGCCTCCTGGAACTCCTTCAAATGCCCCAGACAATTTGGCTCTCTCTGCTTTCCTGCGGACTCCATCCTCAAAAGCACCTGTTTTCGCTTTCGGCAGCCTCCGGAGCAAAAAGACAAACGTCCAGCTTTTGCTGCCACAGCAAAGGTGCCAGCGGGGAAAAGTAATGCTGGTTCTCACTGCCTCCTGGAACCCTTTCAAATGCCACAGACAATTTGGCCCTCTCTGCTTTCCTGCGGACTCCATCCTCAAAAGCAGCTGTTTTCGCTTTCGGCAGCCTCCGGAGTAAAAAAGACAAACGTCCAGCTTTTGCTGCCACAGCAAAGGTGCCAGCGGGGAAAAGTAATGCTGGTTCTCACTGCCTCCTGGAACCCTTTCAAATGCCACAGACAATTTGGCCCTCTCTGCTTTCCTTCGGACTCCATCCTCAAAAGCACCTATTTTCGCTTTCGGCGCCCTCCGGAGCAAAAAAGACAAATGTCCAGCTTTTGCTGCCACAGCAAAGGTGCCAGCGGGGAAAAGTAATGCTGGTTCTCACTGCCTCCTGGAACCCTTTCAAATGCCACAGACAATTTGGCCCTCTCTGCTTTCCTGCGGACTCCATCCTCAAAAGCACCTGTTTTCGCTTTCGGCAGCCTCCGGAGCAAAAAAGACAAACGTCCAGCTATTGCTGCCACAACAAAGGTGCCAGCGGGGAAAAGTAATGCCGGTTCTGACTGCCTCCTGGAACCCTTTCAAATGCCCCAGACAATTTGGACCTCTCTGCTTTCCTGCGGACTCCATCCTCAAAAGCACCTGTTTTCGCTTTCGGCAGCCTCCGGAGCAAAAAAGACAAACGTCCAGCTTTTGCTGCCACAGCAAAGGTGCCAGCGGGGAAAAGTAATGCTGGTTCTCACTGCCTCCTGGAACCCTTTCAAATGCTACAGACAATTTGGCCCTCTCTGCTTTCCTGCGGACTCCATCCTCAAAAGCAGCTGTTTTCGCTTTGGGCAGCCTCCGGAGCAAAAAGACAAACATCCAGCTTTTGCTGCTACAGCAAAGGTGCCAGCGGGGAAAAGTAATGCTGGTTCTCACTGCCTCCTGGAACCCTTTCAAATGCCACAGACAATTTGGCCCTCTCTGCTTTCCTGCGGACTCCATCCTCAAAAGAACCTATTTTCGCTTTCGGCGCCCTCCGGAGCAAAAAAGACAAACGTCCAGCTTTTGCTGCCACAGCAAAGGTACCAGCGGGGAAAAGTAATGCTGGTTCTCACTGCCTCCTGGAACCCTTTCAAATGCCACAGACAATTTTGCCCTCTCTGCTTTCCTGCGGACTCCATCCTGAAAAGCACCTGTTTTCGCTTTCGGCAGCCTCCGGAGCAAAAAAGACAAACGTCCAGCTTTTGCTGCCACAGCAAAGGTGCCAGCGGGGAAAAGTAATGCTGGTTCTCACTGCCTCCTGGAACCCTTTCAAATGCCCCAGACAATTTGGCCCTCTCTGCTTTCCTGCGGACTCCATCCTCAAAAGCACCTGTTTTCGCTTTCGGCAACCTCCGGAGCAAAAAAGACAAACGTCCAGGTTTTGCTGCCACAACAAAGGTGCCAGCGGGGAAAAGTAATGCTGGTTCTCACTGCCTCCTGGAACTCCTTCAAATGCCCCAGACAATTTGGCTCTCTCTGCTTTCCTGCGGACTCCATCCTCAAAAGCACCTGTTTTCGCTTTCGGCAGCCTCCGGAGCAAAAAAGACAAACGTCCAGCTTTTGCTGCCACAGCAAAGGTGCCAGCGGGGGAAAAGTAATGCTGGTTCTCACTGCCTCCTGGAACCCTTTCAAATGCCACAGACAATTTGGCCCTCTCTGCTTTCCTGCGGACTCCATCCTCAAAAGCAGCTGTTTTCGCTTTCGGCAGCCTCCGGAGTAAAAAGACAAACGTCCAGCTTTTGCTGCCACAGCAAAGGTGCCAGCGGGGAAAAGTAATGCTGGTTCTCACTGCCTCCTGGAACCCTTTCAAATGCCACAGACAATTTGGCCCTCTCTGCTTTCCTTCGGACTCCATCCTCAAAAGCACCTATTTTCGCTTTCGGCGCCCTCCGGAGCAAAAAAAGACAAATGTCCAGCTTTTGCTGCCACAGCAAAGGTGCCAGCGGGGAAAAGTAATGCTGGTTCTCACTGCCTCCTGGAACCCTTTCAAATGCCACAGACAATTTGGCCCTCTCTGCTTTCCTGCGGACTCCATCCTCAAAAGCACCTGTTTTCGCTTTCGGCAGCCTCCGGAGCAAAAAAGACAAACGTCCAGCTATTGCTGCCACAACAAAGGTGCCAGCGGGGAAAAGTAATGCCGGTTCTGACTGCCTCCTGGAACCCTTTCAAATGCCCCAGACAATTTGGACCTCTCTGCTTTCCTGCGGACTCCATCCTCAAAAGCACCTGTTTTCGCTTTCGGCAGCCTCCGGAGCAAAAAAGACAAACGTCCAGCTTTTGCTGCCACAGCAAAGGTGCCAGCGGGGAAAAGTAATGCTGGTTCTCACTGCCTCCTGGAACCCTTTCAAATGCTACAGACAATTTGGCCCTCTCTGCTTTCCTGCGGACTCCATCCTCAAAAGCAGCTGTTTTCGCTTTGGGCAGCCTCCGGAGCAAAAAAGACAAACATCCAGCTTTTGCTGCTACAGCAAAGGTGCCAGCGGGGAAAAGTAATGCTGGTTCTCACTGCCTCCTGGAACCCTTTCAAATGCCACAGACAATTTGGCCCTCTCTGCTTTCCTGCGGACTCCATCCTCAAAAGAACCTATTTTCGCTTTCGGCGCCCTCCGGAGCAAAAAAGACAAATGTCCAGCTTTTGCTGCCACAGCAAAGGTACCAGCGGGGAAAAGTAATGCTGGTTCTCACTGCCTCCTGGAACCCTCTCAAATGCCACAGACAATTTGGCCCTCTCTGCTTTCCTGCGGACTCCATCCTCAAAAGCACCTGTTTTTGCTTTCGGCAGCCTCCGGAGCAAAAAAGACAAACGTCCAGCTTTTGCTGCCACAACAAAGGTGCCAGCGGGGAAAAGTAATGCTGGTTCTCACTGCCTCCTGGAACCCTTTCAAATGCCCCAGACAATTTGGCCCTCTCTGCTTTCCTGCGGACTCCATCCTCAAAAGCACCTGTTTTCGCTTTTGGCAGCCTCCGGAGCAAAAAAGACAAACGTCCAGCTTTTGCTGCCACAGCAAAGGTGCCAGCGGGGAAAAGTAATGCTGGTTCTCACTGCCTCCTGGAACCCTTTCAAATGCTACAGACAATTTGGCCCTCTCTGCTTTGCTGCGGACTCCATCCTCAAAAGCAGCTGTTTTCGCTTTCGGCAGCCTCCGGAGCAAAAAAGACAAACGTCCAGCTTTTGCTGCCACAGCAAAGGTGCCAGCGGGGAAAAGTAATGCTGGTTCTCACTGCCTCCTGGAACCCTTTCAAATGCCACAGACAATTTGGCCCTCTCTGCTTTCCTGCGGACTCCATCCTCAAAAGAACCTATTTTCGCATTCGGCGCCCTCCGGAGCAAAAAAGACAAACGTCCAGCTTTTGCTGCCACAGCAAAGGTACCAGCGGGGAAAAGTAATGCTGGTTCTCACTGCCTCCTGGAACCCTTTCAAATGCCACAGACAATTTGGCCCTCTCTGCTTTCCTGCGGACTCCATCCTCAAAAGCACCTGTTTTTGCTTTCGGCAGCCTCCGGAGCAAAAAAGACAAACGTCCAGCTTTTGCTGCCACAACAAAGGTGCCAGCGGGGAAAAGTAATGCTGGTTCTCACTGCCTCCTGGAACCCTTTCAAATGCCACAGACAATTTGGCCCTCTCTGCTTTGCTGCGGACTCCATCCTCAAAAGCAGCTGTTTTCGCTTTGGGCAGCCTCCGGAGCAAAAAAGACAAACGTCCAGCTTTTGCTGCCACAGCAAAGGTGCCAGCGGGGAAAAGTAATGCTGGTTCTCACTGCCTCCTGGAACCCTTTCAAATGCCACAGACAATTTGGCCCTCTCTGCTTTCCTGCGGACTCCATCCTCAAAAGAACCTATTTTCGCTTTCGGCGCCCTCCGGAGCAAAAAAGACAAACGTCCAGCTTTTGCTGCCACAGCAAAGGTACCAGCGGGGAAAAGTAATGCTGGTTCTCACTGCCTCCTGGAACCCTTTCAAATGCCACAGACAATTTGGCCCTCTCTGCTTTCCTGCGGACTCCATCCTCAAAAGCACCTGTTTTCGCTTTCGGCAGCCTCCGGAGCAAAAATGACAAACGTCCAGCTTTTGCTGCCACAACAAAGGTGCCAACGGGGAAAAGTAATGCTGGTTCTCACTGCCTCCTGGAACCCTTTCAAATGCCACAGACAATTTGGCCCTCTCTGCTTTCCTGCGGACTCCATCCTCAAAAGCACCTGTTTTCGCTTTCGGCAACCTCCGGAGCAAAAAAGACAAACGTCCAGCTTTTGCTGCCACAGCAAAGGTGCCAGCAGGGAAAAGTAATGCTGGTTCTCACTGCCTCCTGGAACCCTTTCAAATGCCACAGACAATTTGGCCCTCTCTGCTTTCCTGCGGACTCCATCCTCAAAAGCACCTGTTTTCGCTTTCGGCAGCCTCCGGAGCAAAAAAGACAAACGTCCAGCTTTTGCTGCCACAGCAAAGGTGGCAGCGGGGAAAAGTAATGCTGGTTCTCACTGCCTCCTGGAACCCTTTCAAATGCCACAGACAATTTGGCCCTCTCTGCTTTCCTGCGGACTCCATCCTCAAAAGCAGCTGTTTTCGCTTTCGGCAGCCTCCGGAGCAAAAAAGACAAACGTCCAGCTTTTGCTGCCGCAGCAAAGGTGCCAGCGGGGAAAAGTAATGCTGGTTCTCACTGCGTCCTGGAACCCTTTCAAATGCCACAGACAATTTGGCCCTCTCTGCTTTCCTGCGGACTCTATCCTCAAAAGCGCCTTTTTTCACTTTCGGCGCCCTCCGGTGGTAAAAAGACAAACGTCCAGCTTTTGCTGCCGCAGCAAAGGTGCCAGCGGGGAAAAGTAATGCTGGTCCTCACTGCCTCCTGGAACCTCTTTAAATGCCCCAGACAATTTGGCCCTCTCTGCTTTCCTGCGGACTCCATC
Organism: Vanellus vanellus; assembly: GCF_965231255.1. Lineage (NCBI taxonomy): Eukaryota > Metazoa > Chordata > Aves > Charadriiformes > Charadriidae > Vanellus > Vanellus vanellus. The sequence goes on along the minus strand of NW_028127143.1, from coordinate 33,723 downwards.
CTCAAAAGCACCTGTTTTCGCTTTCGGCAGCCTCCGGAGCAAAAAAGACAAACGTCCAGCTTTTGCTGCCACAGCAAAGGTGCCAGCGGGGAAAAGTAATGCTGGTTCTCACTGCCTCCTGGAACCCTTTCAAATGCCACAGACAATTTGGCCCTCTCTGCTTTCCTGCGGACTCCATCCTCAAAAGCAGCTGTTTTCGCTTTCGGCAGCCTCCGGAGCAAAAAAGACAAACGTCCAGCTTTTGCTGCCACAGCAAAGGTGCCAGCGGGGAAAAGTAATGCTGGTTCTCACTGCCTCCTGGAACCCTTTCAAATGCCACAGACAATTTGGCCCTCTCTGCTTTCCTGCGGACTCCATCCTCAAAAGAACCTATTTTCGCTTTCGGCGCCCACCGGAGCAAAAAAGACAAACGTCCAGCTTTTGCTGCCACAGCAAAGGTACCAGCGGGGAAAAGTAATGCTGGTTCTCACTGCCTCCTGGAACCCTTTCAAATGCCACAGACAATTTGGCCCTCTCTGCTTTCCTGCGGACTCCATCCTCAAAAGCACCTGTTTTCGCTTTCGGCAGCCTCCGGAGCAAAAAAGACAAACGTCCAGCTTTTGCTGCCACAACAAAGGTGCCAACGGGGAAAAGTAATGCTGGTTCTCACTGCCTCCTGGAACCCTTTCAAATGCCCCAGACAATTTGGCCCTCTCTGCTTTCCTGCGGACTCCATCCTCAAAAGCACCTGTTTTCGCTTTCGGCAACCTCCGGAGCAAAAAAGACAAACGTCCAGCTTTTGCTGCCACAGCAAAGGTGCCAGCAGGGAAAAGGAATGCTGGTTCTCACTGCCTCCTGGAACCCTTTCAAATGCCACAGACAATTTGGCTCTCTCTGCTTTCCTGCGGACTCCATCCTCAAAAGCACCTGTTTTCGCTTTCGGCAGCCTCCGGAGCAAAAAAGACAAACGTCCAGCTTTTGCTGCCACAGCAAAGGTGCCAGCGGGGAAAAGTAATGCTGGTTCTCACTGCCTCCTGGAACCCTTTCAAATGCCACAGACAATTTGGCCCTCTCTGCTTTCCTGCGGACTCCATCCTCAAAAGCACCTGTTTTCGCTTTTGGCAACCTCCGGAGCAAAAAAGACAAACGTCCAGCTTTTGCTGCCACAGCAAAGGTGCCAGCGGGGAAAAGTAATGCTGGTTCTCACTGCCTCCTGGAACCCTTTCAAATGCCACAGACAATTTGGCCCTCTCTGCTTTCCTGCGGACTCCATCCTCAAAAGCACCTGTTTTCGCTTTCGGCAGCCTCCGGAGCAAAAAAGACAAACGTCCAGCTTTTGCTGCCACAGCAAAGGTGGCAGCGGGGAAAAGTAATGCTGGTTCTCACTGCCTCCTGGAACCCTTTCAAATGCCACAGACAATTTGGCCCTCTCTGCTTTCCTGCGGACTCCATCCTCAAAAGCAGCTGCTTTCGCTTTCGGCAGACTCCGGAGCAAAAAAGACAAACGTCCAGCTTTTGCTGCCACAGCAAAGGTGCCAGCGGGGAAAAGTAATGCTGGTTCTCACTGCCTCCTGGAACCCTTTCAAATGCCACAGACAATTTGGCCCTCTCTGCTTTCCTGCGGACTCTATCCTCAAAAGCGCCTTTTTTCACTTTCGGCGCCCTCCGGTGGTAAAAAGACAAACGTCCAGCTTTTGCTGCCACAGCAAAGGTGCCAGCGGGGAAAAGTAATGCTGGTCCTCACTGCCTCCTGGAACCTCTTTAAATGCCAAAGACAATTTGGCCCTCTCTGCTTTCCTGCGGACTCCATCCTCAAAAGCAGCTGTTTTCGCTTTGGGCAGCCTCCGGAGCAAAAAAGACAAACGTCCAGCTTTTGCTGCCACAGCAAAGGTGCCAGCGGGGAAAAGTAATGCTGGTTCTCACTGCCTCCTGGAACCCTTTCAAATGCCACAGACAATTTGGCCCTCTCTGCTTTCCTGTGGACTCCATCCTCAAAAGCACCTGTTTTCGCTTTCGGCAGCCTCCGGAGCAAAAAAGACAAACGTCCAGCTTTTGCTGCCACGGCAAAGGTGCCAGCGGGGAAAAGTAATGCTGGTTCTCACTGCCTCCTGGAACCCTTTCAAATGCCACAGACAATTTGGCCCTCTCTGCTTTCCTGCGGACTCCATCCTCAAAAGCACCTGTTTTCGCTTTCGGCAGCCTCCGGAGCAAAAAAGACAAACGTCCAGCTTTTGCTGCCACAGCAAAGGTGCCAGCGGGGAAAAGTAATGCTGGTTCTCACTGCCTCCTGGAACCCTTTCAAATACCACAGACAATTTGGCCCTCTCTGCTTTCCTGCGGACTCCATCCTCAAAAGCACCTGCTTTCGATTTCGGCAGCCTCCGGAGCAAAAAAGACAAACGTCCAGCTTTTGCTGCCACAGCAAAGGTGCCAGCGGGGAAAAGTAATGCTCGTTCTCACTGCCTCCTGGAACCTCTTCAAATGCCTCAGACAATTTGGCCCTCTCTGCTTTCCTGCGGACTCCATCCTCAAAAGCACCTGTTTTCGCTTTCGGCAGCCTCCGGAGCAAAAAAGACAAACGTCCAGCTTTTGCTGCCACAGCAAAGGTGTAGCGGGGAAAAGTAATGCTGGTTCTCACTGCCTCCTGGAACCCTTTCAAATGCCACAGACAATTTGGCCCTCTCTGCTTTCCTGCGGACTCCATCCTCAAAAGCACCTGTTTTCGCTTTTGGCAACCTCCGGAGCAAAAAAGACAAACGTCCAGCTTTTGCTGCCACAGCAAAGATGCCAGCGGGGAAAAGTAATGCTGGTTCTCACTGCCTCCTGGAACCCTTTCAAATGCCACAGACAATTTGGCCCTCTCTGCTTTCCTGCGGACTCTATCCTCAAAAGCGCCTTTTTTCACTTTCGGCGCCCTCCGGTGGTAAAAAGACAAACGTCCAGCTTTTGCTGCCGCAGCAAAGGTGCCAGCGGGGAAAAGTAATGCTGGTCCTCACTGCCTCCTGGAACCTCTTTAAATGCCAAAGACAATTTGGCCCTCTCTGCTTTCCTGCGGACTCCATCCTCAAAAGCACCTGTTTTCGCTTTCGGCAACCTCCGGAGCAAAAAAGACAAACGTCCAGCTTTTGCTGCCACTGCAAAGGTGCCAGCGGGGAAAAGTAATGCTGGTTCTCACTGCCTCCTGGAACCCTTTCAAATGCCACAGACAATTTGGCCCTCTCTGCTTTCCTGCGGACTCCATCCTCAAAAGAACCTATTTTCGCTTTCGGCGCCCTCCGGAGCAAAAAAGACAAACGTCCAGCTTTTGCTGCCACAGCAAAGGTGCCAGCGGGGAAAAGTAATGCTGGTTCTCACTGCCTCCTGGAACCCTTTCAAATGCCACAGACAATTTGGCCCTCTCTGCTTTCCTGCGGACTCCATCCTCAAAAGCACCTGTTTTCGCTTTCGGCAGCCTCCGGAGCAAAAAAGACAAACGTCCAGCTTTTGCTGCCACAGCAAAGGTGCCAGCGGGGAAAAGTAATGCTGGTTCTCACTGCCTCCTGGAAACCTTTCAAATGCCACAGACAATTTGGCCCTCTCTGCTTTCCTGTGGACTCCATCCTCAAAAGCACCTGTTTTCGCTTTCGGCAGCCTCCGGAGCAAAAAAGACAAACGTCCAGCTTTTGCTGCCACAGCAAAGGTGCCAGCGGGGAAAAGTAATGCTGGTTCTCACTGCCTCCTAGAACATCTTCAAATGCCTCAGACAATTTGGCCCTCTCTGCTTTCCTGCGGACTCCATCCTCAAAAGCAGCTGTTTTCGCTTTCGGCAGCCTCCGGAGCAAAAAAGACAAACGTCCAGCTTTTGCTGCCACAGCAAAGGTGCCAGCGGGGAAAAGGAATGCTGGTTCTCACTGCCTCCTGGAACCCTTTCAAATGCCACAGACAATTTGGCCCTCTCTGCTTTCCTGCGGATTCCATCCTCAAAAGAACCTATTTTCGCTTTCGGCGCCCTCCGGAGCAAAAAAGACAAACGTCCAGCTTTTGCTGCCACAGCAAAGGTGCCAGCGGGGAAAAGTAATGCTGGTTCTCACTGCCTCCTGGAACCCTTTCAAATGCCACAGACAATTTGGCCCTCTCTGCTTTCCTGCGGACTCCATCCTCAAAAGCACCTGTTTTCGCTTTCGGCAGCCTCCGGAGCAAAAAAGACAAACGTCCAGCTTTTGCTGCCACAGCAAAGGTGCCAGCGGGGAAAAGGAATGCTGGTTCTCACTGCCTCCTGGAACCCTTTCAAATGCCACAGACAATTTGGCCCTCTCTGCTTTCCTGTGGACTCCATCCTCAAAAGCACCTGTTTTCGCTTTCGGCAGCCTCCGGAGCAAAAAAGACAAACGTCCAGCTTTTGCTGCCACAGCAAAGGTGCCAGCGGGGAAAAGTAATGCTGGTTCTCACTGCCTCCTAGAACATCTTCAAATGCCTCAGACAATTTGTCCCTCTCTGCTTTCCTGCGGACTCCATCCTCAAAAGCACCTGTTTTCGCTTTCGGCAGCCTCCGGAGCAAAAAAGACAAACGTCCAGCTTTTGCTGCCACAGCAAAGGTGCCAGCGGGGAAAAGTAATGCTGGTTCTCACTGCCTCCTGGAACCTCTTCAAATGCCTCAGACAATTTGGCCCTCTCTGCTTTCCTGCGGACTCCATCCTCAAAAGCACCTGTTTTCGCTTTCGGCAGCCTCCGGAGCAAAAAAGACAAACGTCCAGCTTTTGCTGCCACAGCAAAGGTGCCAGCGGGGAAAAGTAATGCTGGTTCTCACTGCCTCCTGGAACCCTTTCAAATGCCACAGACAATTTGGCCCTCTCTGCTTTCCTGTGGACTCCATCCTCAAAAGCACCTGTTTTCGCTTTCGGCAGCCTCCGGAGCAAAAAAGACAAACGTCCAGCTTTTGCTGCCACAGCAAAGGTGCCAGCGGGGAAAAGTAATGCTGGTTCTCACTGCCTCCTGGAACCTCTTCAAATGCCTCAGACAATTTGGCCCTCTCTGCTTTCCTGCGGACTCCATCCTCAAAAGCACCTGTTTTCGCTTTCGGCAGCCTCCGGAGCAAAAAAGACAAACGTCCAGCTTTTGCTGCCACAGCAAATGTGCCAGCGGGGAAAAGTAATGCTGGTTCTCACTGCCTCCTGGAACCCTTTCAAATGCCACAGACAATTTGGCCCTCTCTGCTTTCCTGCGGACTCCATCCTCAAAAGCACCTGTTTTCGATTTTGGCAACCTCCGGAGCAAAAAAGACAAACGTCCAGCTTTTGCTGCCACAACAAAGGTGCCAGCGGGGAAAAGTAATGCTGGTTCTCACTGCCTCCTGGAACCCTTTCAAATGCCACAGACAATTTGGCCCTCTCTGCTTTCCTGCGGAGTCTATCCTCAAAAGCGCCTTTTTTCACTTTCGGCGCCCTCCGGTGGTAAAAAGACAAACGTCCAGCTTTTGCTGCCGCAGCAAAGGTGCCAGCGGGGAAAAGTAATGCTGGTCCTCACTGCCTCCTGGAACCTCTTTAAATGCCAAAGACAATTTGGCCCTCTCTGCTTTCCTGCGGACTCCATCCTCAAAAGCACCTGTTTTCGCTTTCGGCAGCCTCCGGAGCAAAAAAGACAAACGTCCAGCTTTTGCTGCCACAGCAAAGGTGCCAGCGGGGAAAAGTAATGCTGGTTCTCACTGCCTCCTGGAACCCTTTCAAATGCCACGGACAATTTGGCCCTCTCTGCTTTCCTGCGGACTCCATCCTCAAAAGCACCTGTTTTCGCTTTCGGCAGCCTCCGGAGCAAAAAAGACAAACGTCCAGCTTTTGCTGCCACAGCAAAGGTGCCAGCGGGGAAAAGTAATGCTGGTTCTCACTGCCTCCTGGAACCCTTTCAAATGCCTCAGACAATTTGGCCCTCTCTGCTTTCCTGCGGACTCCATCCTCAAAAGCAGCTGTTTTCGCTTTCGGCAGCCTCCGGAGCAAAAAAGACAAACGTCCAGCTTTTGCTGCCACAGCAAAGGTGCCAGCGGGGAAAAGGAATGCTGGTTCTCACTGCCTCCTGGAACCCTTTAAAATGCCACAGACAATTTGGCCCTCTCTGCTTTCCTGCGGACTCCATCCTCAAAAGAACCTATTTTCGCTTTTGGCGCCCTCCGGAGCAAAAAAGACAAACGTCCAGCTTTTGCTGCCACAGCAAAGGTGCCAGCGGGGAAAAGTAATGCTGGTTCTCACTGCCTCCTGGAACCCTTTCAAATGCCACAGACAATTTGGCCCTCTCTGCTTTCCTGCGGACTCCATCCTCAAAAGCACCTGTTTTTGCTTTCGGCAGCCTCCGGAGCAAAAAAGACAAACGTCCAGCTTTTGCTGCCACAGCAAAGGTGCCAGCGGGGAAAAGGAATGCTGGTTCTCACTGCCTCCTGGAACCCTTTCAAATGCCACAGACAATTTGGCCCTCTCTGCTTTCCTGTGGACTCCATCCTCAAAAGCACCTGTTTTCGCTTTCGGCAGCCTCCGGAGCAAAAAAGACAAACGTCCAGCTTTTGCTGCCACAGCAAAGGTGCCAGCGGGGAAAAGTAATGCTGGTACTCACTGCCTCCTAGAACATCTTCAAATGCCTCAGACAATTTGTCCCTCTCTGCTTTCCTGCGGACTCCATCCTCAAAAGCACCTGTTTTCGCTTTCGGCAGCCTCCGGAGCAAAAAAGACAAACGTCCAGCTTTTGCTGCCACAGCAAAGGTGCCAGCGGGGAAAAGTAATGCTGGTTCTCACTGCCTCCTGGAACCTCTTCAAATGCCTCAGACAATTTGGCCCTCTCTGCTTTCCTGCGGACTCCATCCTCAAAAGCACCTGTTTTCGCTTTCGGCAGCCTCCGGAGCAAAAAAGACAAACGTCCAGCTTTTGCTGCCACAGCAAAGGTGCCAGCGGGGAAAAGTAATGCTGGTTCTCACTGCCTCCTGGAACCCTTTCAAATGCCACAGACAATTTGGCCCTCTCTGCTTTCCTGTGGACTCCATCCTCAAAAGCACCTGTTTTCGCTTTCGGCAGCCTCCGGAGCAAAAAAGACAAACGTCCAGCTTTTGCTGCCACAGCAAAGGTGCCAGCGGGGAAAAGTAATGCTGGTTCTCACTGCCTCCTGGAACCTCTTCAAATGCCTCAGACAATTTGGCCCTCTCTGCTTTCCTGCGGACTCCATCCTCAAAAGCACCTGTTTTCGCTTTCGGCAGCCTCCGGAGCAAAAAAGACAAACGTCCAGCTTTTGCTGCCACAGCAAATGTGCCAGCGGGGAAAAGTAATGCTGGTTCTCACTGCCTCCTGGAACCCTTTCAAATGCCACAGACAATTTGGCCCTCTCTGCTTTCCTGCGGACTCCATCCTCAAAAGCACCTGTTTTCGATTTTGGCAACCTCCGGAGCAAAAAAGACAAACGTCCAGCTTTTGCTGCCACAACAAAGGTGCCAGCGGGGAAAAGTAATGCTGGTTCTCACTGCCTCCTGGAACCCTTTCAAATGCCACAGACAATTTGGCCCTCTCTGCTTTCCTGCGGAGTCTATCCTCAAAAGCGCCTTTTTTCACTTTCGGCGCCCTCCGGTGGTAAAAAGACAAACGTCCAGCTTTTGCTGCCGCAGCAAAGGTGCCAGCGGGGAAAAGTAATGCTGGTCCTCACTGCCTCCTGGAACCTCTTTAAATGCCAAAGACAATTTGGCCCTCTCTGCTTTCCTGCGGACTCCATCCTCAAAAGCACCTGTTTTCGCTTTCGGCAGCCTCCGGAGCAAAAAAGACAAACGTCCAGCTTTTGCTGCCACAGCAAAGGTGCCAGCGGGGAAAAGTAATGCTGGTTCTCACTGCCTCCTGGAACCCTTTCAAATGCCATGGACAATTTGGCCCTCTCTGCTTTCCTGCGGACTCCATCCTCAAAAGCACCTGTTTTCGCTTTCGGCAGCCTCCGGAGCAAAAAAGACAAACGTCCAGCTTTTGCTGCCACAGCAAAGGTGCCAGCGGGGAAAAGTAATGCTGGTTCTCACTGCCTCCTGGAACCCTTTCAAATGCCACAGACAATTTGGCCCTCTTTGCTTTGCTGCGGACTCCATCCTCAAAAGCAGCTGTTTTCGCTTTCGGCAGCCTCCGGAGCAAAAAAGACAAACGTCCAGCTTTTGCTGCCACAGCAAAGGTGCCAGCGGGGAAAAGTAATGCTGGTTCTCACTGCCTCCTGGAACCCTTTCAAATGCCTCAGACAATTTGGCCCTCTCTGCTTTCCTGCGGACTCCATCCTCAAAAGCAGCTGTTTTCGCTTTCGGCAGCCTCCGGAGCAAAAAAGACAAACGTCCAGCTTTTGCTGCCACAGCAAAGGTGCCAGCGGGGAAAAGGAATGCTGGTTCTCACTGCCTCCTGGAACCCTTTCAAATGCCACAGACAATTTGGCCCTCTCTGCTTTCCTGCGGACTCCATCCTCAAAAGAACCTATTTTCGCTTTTGGCGCCCTCCGGAGCAAAAAAGACAAACGTCCAGCTTTTGCTGCCACAGCAAAGGTGCCAGCGGGGAAAAGTAATGCTGGTTCTCACTGCCTCCTGGAACCCTTTCAAATGCCACAGACAATTTGGCCCTCTCTGCTTTCCTGCGGACTCCATCCTCAAAAGCACCTGTTTTTGCTTTCGGCAGCCTCCGGAGCAAAAAAGACAAACGTCCAGCTTTTGCTGCCACAGCAAAGGTGCCAGCGGGGAAAAGGAATGCTGGTTCTCACTGCCTCCTGGAACCCTTTCAAATGCCACAGACAATTTGGCCCTCTCTGCTTTCCTGTGGACTCCATCCTCAAAAGCAGCTGTTTTCGCTTTCGGCAGCCTCCGGAGCAAAAAAGACAAACGTCCAGCTTTTGCTGCCACAGCAAAGGTGCCAGCGGGGAAAAGTAATGCTGGTTCTCACTGCCTCCTGGAACCTCTTCAAATGCCTCAGACAATTTGGCCCTCTCTGCTTTCCTGCGGACTCCATCCTCAAAAGCACCTGTTTTCGCTTTCGGCAGCCTCCGGAGCAAAAAAGACAAACGTCCAGCTTTTGCTGCCACAGCAAAGGTGCCAGCGGGGAAAAGTAATGCTGGTTCTCACTGCCTCCTGGAACCCTTTCAAATGCCACAGACAATTTGGCCCTCTCTGCTTTCCTGTGGACTCCATCCTCAAAAGCACCTGTTTTCGCTTTCGGCAGCCTCCGGAGCAAAAAAGACAAACGTCCAGCTTTTGCTGCCACAGCAAAGGTGCCAGCGGGGAAAAGTAATGCTGGTTCTCACTGCCTCCTGGAACCTCTTCAAATGCCTCAGACAATTTGGCCCTCTCTGCTTTCCTGCGGACTCCATCCTCAAAAGCACCTGTTTTCGCTTTCGGCAGCCTCCGGAGCAAAAAAGACAAACGTCCAGCTTTTGCTGCCACAGCAAAGGTGCCAGCGGGGAAAAGTAATGCTGGTTCTCACTGCCTCCTGGAACCCTTTCAAATGCCACAGACAATTTGGCCCTCTCTGCTTTCCTGCGGACTCCATCCTCAAAAGCACCTGTTTTCGCTTTTGGCAACCTCCGGAGCAAAAAAGACAAACGTCCAGCTTTTGCTGCCACAGCAAAGGTGCCAGCGGGGAAAAGTAATGCTGGTTCTCACTGCCTCCTGGAACCCTTTCAAATGCCACAGACAATTTGGCCCTCTCTGCTTTCCTGCGGACTCTATCCTCAAAAGCGCCTTTTTTCACTTTTGGCGCCCTCCGGTGGTAAAAAGACAAACGTCCAGCTTTTGCTGCCGCAGCAAAGGTGCCAGCGGGGAAAAGTAATGCTGGTCCTCACTGCCTCCTGGAACCTCTTTAAATGCCAAAGACAATTTGGCCCTCTCTGCTTTCCTGCGGACTCCATCCTCAAAAGCACCTGTTTTCGCTTTCGGCAGCCTCCGGAGCAAAAAAGACAAACGTCCAGCTTTTGCTGCCACAGCAAAGGTGCCAGCGGGGAAAAGTAATGCTGGTTCTCACTGCCTCCTGGAACCCTTTCAAATGCCACGGACAATTTGGCCCTCTCTGCTTTCCTGCGGACTCCATCCTCAAAAGCACCTGTTTTCGCTTTCGGCAGCCTCCGGAGCAAAAAAGACAAACGTCCAGCTTTTGCTGCCACAGCAAAGGTGCCAGCGGGGAAAAGTAATGCTGGTTCTCACTGCCTCCTGGAACCCTTTCAAATGCCACAGACAATTTGGCCCTCTTTGCTTTGCTGCGGACTCCATCCTCAAAAGCAGCTGTTTTCGCTTTCGGCAGCCTCCGGAGCAAAAAAGACAAACGTCCAGCTTTTGCTGCCACAGCAAAGGTGCCAGCGGGGAAAAGTAATGCTGGTTCTCACTGCCTCCTGGAACCCTTTCAAATGCCACAGACAATTTGGCCCTCTCTGCTTTCCTGCGGACTCCATCCTCAAAAGCACCTGTTTTCGCTTTCGGCAGCCTCCGGAGCAAAAAAGACAAACGTCCAGCTTTTGCTGCCACAGCAAAGGTGCCAGCGGGGAAAAGTAATGCTGGTTCTCACTGCCTCCTGGAACCCTTTCAAATGCCACGGACAATTTGGCCCTCTCTGCTTTCCTGCGGACTCCATCCTCAAAAGCACCTGTTTTCGCTTTCGGCAGCCTCCGGAGCAAAAAAGACAAACGTCCAGCTTTTGCTGCCACAGCAAAGGTGCCAGCGGGGAAAAGTAATGCTGGTTCTCACTGCCTCCTGGAACTCTTTCAAATGCCACGGACAATTTGGCCCTCTCTGCTTTCCTGCGGACTCCATCCTCAAAAGCACCTGTTTTCGCTTTCGGCAGCCTCCGGAGCAAAAAAGACAAACGTCCAGCTTTTGCTGCCACAGCAAAGGTGCCAGCGGGGAAAAGTAATGCTGGTTCTCACTGCCTCCTGGAACCCTTTCAAACGCCACAGACAATTTGGCCCTCTTTGCTTTGCTGCGGACTCCATCCTCAAAAGCAGCTGTTTTCGCTTTCGGCAGCCTCCGGAGCAAAAAAGACAAACGTCCAGCTTTTGCTGCCACAGCAAAGGTGCCAGCGGGGAAAAGTAATGCTGGTTCTCACTGCCTCCTGGAACCCTTTCAAATGCCTCAGACAATTTGGCCCTCTCTGCTTTCCTGCGGACTCCATCCTCAAAAGCAGCTGTTTTCGCTTTCGGCAGCCTCCGGAGCAAAAAAGACAAACGTCCAGCTTTTGCTGCCACAGCAAAGGTGCCAGCGGGGAAAAGGAATGCTGGTTCTCACTGCCTCCTGGAACCCTTTAAAATGCCACAGACAATTTGGCCCTCTCTGCTTTCCTGCGGACTCCATCCTCAAAAGAACCTATTTTCGCTTTCGGCGCCCTCCGGAGCAAAAAAGACAAACGTCCAGCTTTTGCTGCCACAGCAAAGGTGCCAGCGGGGAAAAGTAATGCTGGTTCTCACTGCCTCCTGGAACCCTTTCAAATGCCACAGACAATTTGGCCCTCTCTGCTTTCCTGCGGACTCCATCCTCAAAAGCACCTGTTTTCGCTTTCGGCAGCCTCCGGAGCAAAAAAGACAAACGTCCAGCTTTTGCTGCCACAGCAAAGGTGCCAGCGGGGAAAAGGAATGCTGGTTCTCACTGCCTCCTGGAACCCTTTCAAATGCCACAGACAATTTGGCCCTCTCTGCTTTCCTGTGGACTCCATCCTCAAAAGCACCTGTTTTCGCTTTCGGCAGCCTCCATTGCAAAAAAGACAAACGTCCAGCTTTTGCTGCCACAGCAAAGGTGCCAGCGGGGAAAAGTAATGCTGGTTCTCACTGCCTCCTAGAACATCTTCAAATGCCTCAGACAATTTGGCCCTCTCTGCTTTCCTGCGGACTCCATCCTCAAAAGCAGCTGTTTTCGCTTTCGGCAGCCTCCGGAGCAAAAAAGACAAACGTCCAGCTTTTGCTGCCACAGCAAAGGTGCCAGCGGGGAAAAGTAATGCTGGTTCTCACTGCCTCCTGGAACCTCTTCAAATGCCTCAGACAATTTGGCCCTCTCTGCTTTCCTGCGGACTCCATCCTCAAAAGCACCTGTTTTCGCTTTCGGCAGCCTCCGGAGCAAAAAAGACAAACGTCCAGCTTTTGCTGCCACAGCAAATGTGCCAGCGGGGAAAAGTAATGCTGGTTCTCACTGCCTCCTGGAACCCTTTCAAATGCCACAGACAATTTGGCCCTCTCTGCTTTCCTGTGGACTCCATCCTCAAAAGCACCTGTTTTCGCTTTCGGCAGCCTCCGGAGCAAAAAAGACAAACGTCCAGCTTTTGCTGCCACAGCAAAGGTGCCAGCGGGGAAAAGTAATGCTGGTTCTCACTGCCTCCTGGAACCTCTTCAAATGCCTCAGACAATTTGGCCCTCTCTGCTTTCCTGCGGACTCCATCCTCAAAAGCACCTGTTTTCGCTTTCGGCAGCCTCCGGAGCAAAAAAGACAAACGTCCAGCTTTTGCTGCCACAGCAAAGGTGCCAGCGGGGAAAAGTAATGCTGGTTCTCGCTGCCTCCTGGAACCCTTTCAAATGCCACAGACAATTTGGCCCTCTCTGCTTTCCTGTGGACTCCATCCTCAAAAGCACCTGTTTTCGCTTTTGGCAACCCCCGGAGCAAAAAAGACAAACGTCCAGCTTTTGCTGCCACAGCAAAGGTGCCAGCGGGGAAAAGTAATGCTGGTTCTCACTGCCTCCTGGAACCCTTTCAAATGCCACAGACAATTTGGCCCTCTCTGCTTTCCTGCGGACTCTATCCTCAAAAGCGCCTTTTTTCACTTTCGGCGCCCTCCGGTGGTAAAAAGACAAACGTCCAGCTTTTGCTGCCGCAGCAAAGGTGCCAGCGGGGAAAAGTAATGCTGGTCCTCACTGCCTCCTGGAACCTCTTTAAATGCCAAAGACAATTTGGCCCTCTCTGCTTTCCTGCGGACTCCATCCTCAAAAGCACCTGTTTTCGCTTTCGGCAGCCTCCGGAGCAAAAAAGACAAACGTCCAGCTTTTGCTGCCACAGCAAAGGTGCCAGCGGGGAAAAGTAATGCTGGTTCTCACTGCCTCCTGGAACCCTTTCAAATGCCACGGACAATTTGGCCCTCTCTGCTTTCCTGCGGACTCCATCCTCAAAAGCAGCTGTTTTCGCTTTCGGCAGCCTCCGGAGCAAAAAAGACAAACGTCCAGCTTTTGCTGCCACAGCAAAGGTGCCAGCGGGGAAAAGTAATGCTGGTTCTCACTGCCTCCTGGAACCCTTTCAAATGCCACAGACAATTTGGCCCTCTTTGCTTTGCTGCGGACTCCATCCTCAAAAGCAGCTGTTTTCGCTTTCGGCAGCCTCCGGAGCAAAAAAGACAAACGTCCAGCTTTTGCTGCCACAGCAAAGGTGCCAGCGGGGAAAAGTAATGCTGGTTCTCACTGCCTCCTGGAACCCTTTCAAATGCCCCAGACAATTTGGCCCTCTCTGCTTTCCTGCGGACTCCATCCTCAAAAGAACCTATTTTCGCTTTCGGCGCCCTCCGGTGGTAAAAAGACAAACGTCCAGCTTTTGCTGCCGCAGCAAAGGTGCCAGCGGGGAAAAGTAATGCTGGTCCTCACTGCCTCCTGGAACCTCTTTAAATGCCAAAGACAATTTGGCCCTCTCTGCTTTCCTGCGGACTCCATCCTCAAAAGCACCTGTTTTCGCTTTCGGCAGCCTCCGGAGCAAAAAAGACAAACGTCCAGCTTTTGCTGCCACAGCAAAGGTGCCAGCGGGGAAAAGTAATGCTGGTTCTCACTGCCTCCTGGAACCCTTTCAAATGCCACGGACAATTTGGCCCTCTCTGCTTTCCTGCGGACTCCATCCTCAAAAGCACCTGTTTTCGCTTTCGGCAGCCTCCGGAGCAAAAAAGACAAACGTCCAGCTTTTGCTGCCACAGCAAAGGTGCCAGCGGGGAAAAGTAATGCTGGTTCTCACTGCCTCCTGGAACCCTTTCAAATGCCACAGACAATTTGGCCCTCTTTGCTTTGCTGCGGACTCCATCCTCAAAAGCAGCTGTTTTCGCTTTCGGCAGCCTCCGGAGCAAAAAAGACAAACGTCCAGCTTTTGCTGCCACAGCAAAGGTGCCAGCGGGGAAAAGTAATGCTGGTTCTCACTGCCTCCTGGAACCCTTTCAAATGCCACAGACAATTTGGCCCTCTCTGCTTTCCTGCGGACTCCATCCTCAAAAGCACCTGTTTTCGCTTTCGGCAGCCTCCGGAGCAAAAAAGACAAACGTCCAGCTTTTGCTGCCACAGCAAAGGTGCCAGCGGGGAAAAGTAATGCTGGTTCTCACTGCCTCCTGGAACCCTTTCAAATGCCACGGACAATTTGGCCCTCTCTGCTTTCCTGCGGACTCCATCCTCAAAAGCACCTGTTTTCGCTTTCGGCAGCCTCCGGAGCAAAAAAGACAAACGTCCAGCTTTTGCTGCCACAGCAAAGGTGCCAGCGGGGAAAAGTAATGCTGGTTCTCACTGCCTCCTGGAACCCTTTCAAATGCCACGGACAATTTGGCCCTCTCTGCTTTCCTGCGGACTCCATCCTCAAAAGCACCTGTTTTCGCTTTCGGCAGCCTCCGGAGCAAAAAAGACAAACGTCCAGCTTTTGCTGCCACAGCAAAGGTGCCAGCGGGGAAAAGTAATGCTGGTTCTCACTGCCTCCTGGAACCCTTTCAAATGCCACAGACAATTTGGCCCTCTTTGCTTTGCTGCGGACTCCATCCTCAAAAGCAGCTGTTTTCGCTTTCGGCAGCCTCCGGAGCAAAAAAGACAAACGTCCAGCTTTTGCTGCCACAGCAAAGGTGCCAGCGGGGAAAAGTAATGCTGGTTCTCACTGCCTCCTGGAACCCTTTCAAATGCCTCAGACAATTTGGCCCTCTCTGCTTTCCTGCGGACTCCATCCTCAAAAGCAGCTGTTTTCGCTTTCGGCAGCCTCCGGAGCAAAAAAGACAAACGTCCAGCTTTTGCTGCCACAGCAAAGGTGCCAGCGGGGAAAAGGAATGCTGGTTCTCACTGCCTCCTGGAACCCTTTAAAATGCCACAGACAATTTGGCCCTCTCTGCTTTCCTGCGGACTCCATCCTCAAAAGAACCTATTTTCGCTTTCGGCGCCCTCCGGAGCAAAAAAGACAAACGTCCAGCTTTTGCTGCCACAGCAAAGGTGCCAGCGGGGAAAAGTAATGCTGGTTCTCACTGCCTCCTGGAACCCTTTCAAATGCCACAGACAATTTGGCCCTCTCTGCTTTCCTGCGGACTCCATCCTCAAAAGCACCTGTTTTCGCTTTCGGCAGCCTCCGGAGCAAAAAAGACAAACGTCCAGCTTTTGCTGCCACAGCAAAGGTGCCAGCGGGGAAAAGGAATGCTGGTTCTCACTGCCTCCTGGAACCCTTTCAAATGCCACAGACAATTTGGCCCTCTCTGCTTTCCTGTGGACTCCATCCTCAAAAGCACCTGTTTTCGCTTTCGGCAGCCTCCATTGCAAAAAAGACAAACGTCCAGCTTTTGCTGCCACAGCAAAGGTGCCAGCGGGGAAAAGTAATGCTGGTTCTCACTGCCTCCTAGAACATCTTCAAATGCCTCAGACAATTTGGCCCTCTCTGCTTTCCTGCGGACTCCATCCTCAAAAGCAGCTGTTTTCGCTTTCGGCAGCCTCCGGAGCAAAAAAGACAAACGTCCAGCTTTTGCTGCCACAGCAAAGGTGCCAGCGGGGAAAAGTAATGCTGGTTCTCACTGCCTCCTGGAACCTCTTCAAATGCCTCAGACAATTTGGCCCTCTCTGCTTTCCTGCGGACTCCATCCTCAAAAGCACCTGTTTTCGCTTTCGGCAGCCTCCGGAGCAAAAAAGACAAACGTCCAGCTTTTGCTGCCACAGCAAATGTGCCAGCGGGGAAAAGTAATGCTGGTTCTCACTGCCTCCTGGAACCCTTTCAAATGCCACAGACAATTTGGCCCTCTCTGCTTTCCTGTGGACTCCATCCTCAAAAGCACCTGTTTTCGCTTTGGGCAGCCTCCGGAGCAAAAAAGACAAACGTCCAGCTTTTGCTGCCACAGCAAAAGTGCCAGCGGGGAAAAGTAATGCTGGTTCTCACTGCCTCCTGGAACCTCTTCAAATGCCTCAGACAATTTGGCCCTCTCTGCTTTCCTGCGGACTCCATCCTCAAAAGCAGCTGTTTTCGCTTTCGGCAGCCTCCGGAGCAAAAAAGACAAACGTCCAGCTTTTGCTGCCACAGCAAAGGTGCCAGCGGGGAAAAGTAATGCTGGTTCTCACTGCCTCCTGGAACCCTTTCAAATGCCACAGACAATTTGGCCCTCTCTGCTTTCCTGCGGACTCCATCCTCAAAAGCACCTGTTTTCGCTTTTGGCAACCTCCGGAGCAAAAAAGACAAACGTCCAGCTTTTGCTGCCACAGCAAAGGTGCCAGCGGGGAAAAGTAATGCTGGTTCTCACTGCCTCCTGGAACCCTTTCAAATGCCACAGACAATTTGGCCCTCTCTGCTTTCCTGCGGACTCTATCCTCAAAAGCGCCTTTTTTCACTTTCGGCGCCCTCCGGTGGTAAAAAGACAAACGTCCAGCTTTTGCTGCCGCAGCAAAGGTGCCAGCGGGGAAAAGTAATGCTGGTCCTCACTGCCTCCTGGAACCTCTTTAAATGCCAAAGACAATTTGGCCCTCTCTGCTTTCCTGCGGACTCCATCCTCAAAAGCACCTGTTTTCGCTTTCGGCAGCCTCCGGAGCAAAAAAGACAAACGTCCAGCTTTTGCTGCCACAGCAAAGGTGCCAGCGGGGAAAAGTAATGCTGGTTCTCACTGCCTCCTGGAACCCTTTCAAATGCCACGGACAATTTGGCCCTCTCTGCTTTCCTGCGGACTCCATCCTCAAAAGCAGCTGTTTTCGCTTTCGGCAGCCTCCGGAGCAAAAAAGACAAACGTCCAGCTTTTGCTGCCACAGCAAAGGTGCCAGCGGGGAAAAGTAATGCTGGTTCTCACTGCCTCCTGGAACCCTTTCAAATGCCACAGACAATTTGGCCCTCTTTGCTTTGCTGCGGACTCCATCCTCAAAAGCAGCTGTTTTCGCTTTCGGCAGCCTCCGGAGCAAAAAAGACAAACGTCCAGCTTTTGCTGCCACAGCAAAGGTGCCAGCGGGGAAAAGTAATGCTGGTTCTCACTGCCTCCTGGAACCCTTTCAAATGCCACAGACAATTTGGCCCTCTCTGCTTTCCTGCGGACTCCATCCTCAAAAGCACCTGTTTTCGCTTTCGGCAGCCTCCGGAGCAAAAAAGACAAACGTCCAGCTTTTGCTGCCACAGCAAAGGTGCCAGCGGGGAAAAGTAATGCTGGTTCTCACTGCCTCCTGGAACCCTTTCAAATGCCACGGACAATTTGGCCCTCTCTGCTTTCCTGCGGACTCCATCCTCAAAAGCACCTGTTTTCGCTTTCGGCAGCCTCCGGAGCAAAAAAGACAAACGTCCAGCTTTTGCTGCCACAGCAAAGGTGCCAGCGGGGAAAAGTAATGCTGGTTCTCACTGCCTCCTGGAACCCTTTCAAATGCCACGGACAATTTGGCCCTCTCTGCTTTCCTGCGGACTCCATCCTCAAAAGCACCTGTTTTCGCTTTCGGCAGCCTCCGGAGCAAAAAAGACAAACGTCCAGCTTTTGCTGCCACAGCAAAGGTGCCAGCGGGGAAAAGTAATGCTGGTTCTCACTGCCTCCTGGAACCCTTTCAAATGCCACAGACAATTTGGCCCTCTTTGCTTTGCTGCGGACTCCATCCTCAAAAGCAGCTGTTTTCGCTTTCGGCAGCCTCCGGAGCAAAAAAGACAAACGTCCAGCTTTTGCTGCCACAGCAAAGGTGCCAGCGGGGAAAAGTAATGCTGGTTCTCACTGCCTCCTGGAACCCTTTCAAATGCCTCAGACAATTTGGCCCTCTCTGCTTTCCTGCGGACTCCATCCTCAAAAGCAGCTGTTTTCGCTTTCGGCAGCCTCCGGAGCAAAAAAGACAAACGTCCAGCTTTTGCTGCCACAGCAAAGGTGCCAGCGGGGAAAAGGAATGCTGGTTCTCACTGCCTCCTGGAACCCTTTAAAATGCCACAGACAATTTGGCCCTCTCTGCTTTCCTGCGGACTCCATCCTCAAAAGAACCTATTTTCGCTTTCGGCGCCCTCCGGAGCAAAAAAGACAAACGTCCAGCTTTTGCTGCCACAGCAAAGGTGCCAGCGGGGAAAAGTAATGCTGGTTCTCACTGCCTCCTGGAACCCTTTCAAATGCCACAGACAATTTGGCCCTCTCTGCTTTCCTGCGGACTCCATCCTCAAAAGCACCTGTTTTCGCTTTCGGCAGCCTCCGGAGCAAAAAAGACAAACGTCCAGCTTTTGCTGCCACAGCAAAGGTGCCAGCGGGGAAAAGGAATGCTGGTTCTCACTGCCTCCTGGAACCCTTTCAAATGCCACAGACAATTTGGCCCTCTCTGCTTTCCTGTGGACTCCATCCTCAAAAGCACCTGTTTTCGCTTTCGGCAGCCTCCATTGCAAAAAAGACAAACGTCCAGCTTTTGCTGCCACAGCAAAGGTGCCAGCGGGGAAAAGTAATGCTGGTTCTCACTGCCTCCTAGAACATCTTCAAATGCCTCAGACAATTTGGCCCTCTCTGCTTTCCTGCGGACTCCATCCTCAAAAGCAGCTGTTTTCGCTTTCGGCAGCCTCCGGAGCAAAAAAGACAAACGTCCAGCTTTTGCTGCCACAGCAAAGGTGCCAGCGGGGAAAAGTAATGCTGGTTCTCACTGCCTCCTGGAACCTCTTCAAATGCCTCAGACAATTTGGCCCTCTCTGCTTTCCTGCGGACTCCATCCTCAAAAGCACCTGTTTTCGCTTTCGGCAGCCTCCGGAGCAAAAAAGACAAACGTCCAGCTTTTGCTGCCACAGCAAATGTGCCAGCGGGGAAAAGTAATGCTGGTTCTCACTGCCTCCTGGAACCCTTTCAAATGCCACAGACAATTTGGCCCTCTCTGCTTTCCTGTGGACTCCATCCTCAAAAGCACCTGTTTTCGCTTTGGGCAGCCTCCGGAGCAAAAAAGACAAACGTCCAGCTTTTGCTGCCACAGCAAAAGTGCCAGCGGGGAAAAGTAATGCTGGTTCTCACTGCCTCCTGGAACCTCTTCAAATGCCTCAGACAATTTGGCCCTCTCTGCTTTCCTGCGGACTCCATCCTCAAAAGCACCTGTTTTCGCTTTCGGCAGCCTCCGGAGCAAAAAAGACAAACGTCCAGCTTTTGCTGCCACAGCAAAGGTGCCAGCGGGGAAAAGTAATGCTGGTTCTCACTGCCTCCTGGAACCCTTTCAAATGCCACAGACAATTTGGCCCTCTCTGCTTTCCTGCGGACTCCATCCTCAAAAGCACCTGTTTTCGCTTTTGGCAACCTCCGGAGCAAAAAAGACAAACGTCCAGCTTTTGCTGCCACAGCAAAGGTGCCAGCGGGGAAAAGTAATGCTGGTTCTCACTGCCTCCTGGAACCCTTTCAAATGCCACAGACAATTTGGCCCTCTCTGCTTTCCTGCGGACTCTATCCTCAAAAGCGCCTTTTTTCACTTTCGGCGCCCTCCGGTGGTAAAAAGACAAACGTCCAGCTTTTGCTGCCGCAGCAAAGGTGCCAGCGGGGAAAAGTAATGCTGGTCCTCACTGCCTCCTGGAACCTCTTTAAATGCCAAAGACAATTTGGCCCTCTCTGCTTTCCTGCGGACTCCATCCTCAAAAGCACCTGTTTTCGCTTTCGGCAGCCTCCGGAGCAAAAAAGACAAACGTCCAGCTTTTGCTGCCACAGCAAAGGTGCCAGCGGGGAAAAGTAATGCTGGTTCTCACTGCCTCCTGGAACCCTTTCAAATGCCACGGACAATTTGGCCCTCTCTGCTTTCCTGCGGACTCCATCCTCAAAAGCAGCTGTTTTCGCTTTCGGCAGCCTCCGGAGCAAAAAAGACAAACGTCCAGCTTTTGCTGCCACAGCAAAGGTGCCAGCGGGGAAAAGTAATGCTGGTTCTCACTGCCTCCTGGAACCCTTTCAAATGCCACAGACAATTTGGCCCTCTTTGCTTTGCTGCGGACTCCATCCTCAAAAGCACCTGTTTTCGCTTTCGGCAGCCTCCGGAGCAAAAAAGACAAACGTCCAGCTTTTGCTGCCACAGCAAAGGTGCCAGCGGGGAAAAGTAATGCTGGTTCTCACTGCCTCCTGGAACCCTTTCAAATGCCACAGACAATTTGGCCCTCTCTGCTTTCCTGCGGACTCCATCCTCAAAAGAACCTATTTTCGCTTTCGGCGCCCTCCGGAGCAAAAAAGACAAACGTCCAGCTTTTGCTGCTACAGCAAAGGTGCCAGCGGGGAAAAGTAATGCTGGTTCTCACTGCCTCCTGGAACCCTTTCAAATGCCACAGACAATTTGGCCCTCTCTGCTTTCCTGCGGACTCCATCCTCAAAAGCACCTGTTTTCGCTTTCGGCAGCCTCCGGAGCAAAAAAGACAAACGTCCAGCTTTTGCTGCCACAGCAAAGGTTCCAGCGGGGAAAAGTAATGCTGGTTCTCACTGCCTCCTGGAACCTCTTCAAATGCCTCAGACAATTTGGCCCTCTCTGCTTTCCTGCGGACTCCATCCTCAAAAGCAGCTGTTTTCGCTTTCGGCAGCCTCCGGAGCAAAAAAGACAAACGTCCAGCTTTTGCTGCCACAGCAAAGGTGCCAGCGGGGAAAAGTAATGCTGGTTCTCACTGCCTCCTGGAACCCTTTCAAATGCCACAGACAATTTGGCCCTCTCTGCTTTCCTGTGGACTCCATCCTCAAAAGCACCTGTTTTCGCTTTCGGCAGCCTCCGGAGCAAAAAAGACAAACGTCCAGCTTTTGCTGCCACAGCAAAGGTGCCAGCGGGGAAAAGTAATGCTGGTTCTCACTGCCTCCTGGAACCCTTTCAAATGCCACAGACAATTTGGCCCTCTCTGCTTTCCTGCGGACTCCATCATCAAAAGCACCTGTTTTCGCTTTCGGCAGCCTCCGGAGCAAAAAAGACAAACGTCCAGCTTTTGCTGCCACAGCAAAGGTGCCAGCGGGGAAAAGTAATGCTGGTCCTCACTGCCTCCTGGAACCCTTTCAAATGCCACGGACAATTTGGCCCTCTCTGCTTTCCTGCGGACTCCATCCTCAAAAGCAGCTGTTTTCGCTTTCGGCAGCCTCCGGAGCAAAAAAGACAAACGTCCAGCTTTTGCTGCCACAGCAAAGGTGCCAGCGGGGAAAAGTAATGCTGGTTCTCACTGCCTCCTGGAACCCTTTCAAATGCCACAGACAATTTGGCCCTCTTTGCTTTGCTGCGGACTCCATCCTCAAAAGCAGCTGTTTTCGCTTTCGGCAGCCTCCGGAGCAAAAAAGACAAACGTCCAGCTTTTGCTGCCACAGCAAAGGTGCCAGCGGGGAAAAGTAATGCTGGTTCTCACTGCCTCCTGGAACCCTTTCAAATGCCACAGACAATTTGGCCCTCTCTGCTTTCCTGCGGACTCCATCCTCAAAAGCACCTGTTTTCGCTTTCGGCAGCCTCCGGAGCAAAAAAGACAAACGTCCAGCTTTTGCTGCCACAGCAAAGGTGCCAGCGGGGAAAAGTAATGCTGGTTCTCACTGCCTCCTGGAACCCTTTCAAATGCCACGGACAATTTGGCCCTCTCTGCTTTCCTGCGGACTCCATCCTCAAAAGCACCTGTTTTCGCTTTCGGCAGCCTCCGGAGCAAAAAAGACAAACGTCCAGCTTTTGCTGCCACAGCAAAGGTGCCAGCGGGGAAAAGTAATGCTGGTTCTCACTGCCTCCTGGAACCCTTTCAAATGCCACGGACAATTTGGCCCTCTCTGCTTTCCTGCGGACTCCATCCTCAAAAGCACCTGTTTTCGCTTTCGGCAGCCTCCGGAGCAAAAAAGACAAACGTCCAGCTTTTGCTGCCACAGCAAAGGTGCCAGCGGGGAAAAGTAATGCTGGTTCTCACTGCCTCCTGGAACCCTTTCAAATGCCACAGACAATTTGGCCCTCTTTGCTTTGCTGCGGACTCCATCCTCAAAAGCAGCTGTTTTCGCTTTCGGCAGCCTCCGGAGCAAAAAAGACAAACGTCCAGCTTTTGCTGCCACAGCAAAGGTGCCAGCGGGGAAAAGTAATGCTGGTTCTCACTGCCTCCTGGAACCCTTTCAAATGCCTCAGACAATTTGGCCCTCTCTGCTTTCCTGCGGACTCCATCCTCAAAAGCAGCTGTTTTCGCTTTCGGCAGCCTCCGGAGCAAAAAAGACAAACGTCCAGCTTTTGCTGCCACAGCAAAGGTGCCAGCGGGGAAAAGCAATGCTGGTTCTCACTGCCTCCTGGAACCCTTTAAAATGCCACAGACAATTTGGCCCTCTCTGCTTTCCTGCGGACTCCATCCTCAAAAGAACCTATTTTCGCTTTCGGCGCCCTCCGGAGCAAAAAAGACAAACGTCCAGCTTTTGCTGCCACAGCAAAGGTGCCAGCGGGGAAAAGTAATGCTGGTTCTCACTGCCTCCTGGAACCCTTTCAAATGCCACAGACAATTTGGCCCTCTCTGCTTTCCTGCGGACTCCATCCTCAAAAGCACCTGTTTTCGCTTTCGGCAGCCTCCGGAGCAAAAAAGACAAACGTCCAGCTTTTGCTGCCACAGCAAAGGTGCCAGCGGGGAAAAGGAATGCTGGTTCTCACTGCCTCCTGGAACCCTTTCAAATGCCACAGACAATTTGGCCCTCTCTGCTTTCCTGTGGACTCCATCCTCAAAAGCACCTGTTTTCGCTTTCGGCAGCCTCCATTGCAAAAAAGACAAACGTCCAGCTTTTGCTGCCACAGCAAAGGTGCCAGCGGGGAAAAGTAATGCTGGTTCTCACTGCCTCCTAGAACATCTTCAAATGCCTCAGACAATTTGGCCCTCTCTGCTTTCCTGCGGACTCCATCCTCAAAAGCAGCTGTTTTCGCTTTCGGCAGCCTCCGGAGCAAAAAAGACAAACGTCCAGCTTTTGCTGCCACAGCAAAGGTGCCAGCGGGGAAAAGTAATGCTGGTTCTCACTGCCTCCTGGAACCTCTTCAAATGCCTCAGACAATTTGGCCCTCTCTGCTTTCCTGCGGACTCCATCCTCAAAAGCACCTGTTTTCGCTTTCGGCAGCCTCCGGAGCAAAAAAGACAAACGTCCAGCTTTTGCTGCCACAGCAAATGTGCCAGCGGGGAAAAGTAATGCTGGTTCTCACTGCCTCCTGGAACCCTTTCAAATGCCACAGACAATTTGGCCCTCTCTGCTTTCCTGTGGACTCCATCCTCAAAAGCACCTGTTTTCGCTTTGGGCAGCCTCCGGAGCAAAAAAGACAAACGTCCAGCTTTTGCTGCCACAGCAAAAGTGCCAGCGGGGAAAAGTAATGCTGGTTCTCACTGCCTCCTGGAACCTCTTCAAATGCCTCAGACAATTTGGCCCTCTCTGCTTTCCTGCGGACTCCATCCTCAAAAGCAGCTGTTTTCGCTTTCGGCAGCCTCCGGAGCAAAAAAGACAAACGTCCAGCTTTTGCTGCCACAGCAAAGGTGCCAGCGGGGAAAAGTAATGCTGGTTCTCACTGCCTCCTGGAACCCTTTCAAATGCCACAGACAATTTGGCCCTCTCTGCTTTCCTGCGGACTCCATCCTCAAAAGCACCTGTTTTCGCTTTTGGCAACCTCCGGAGCAAAAAAGACAAACGTCCAGCTTTTGCTGCCACAGCAAAGGTGCCAGCGGGGAAAAGTAATGCTGGTTCTCACTGCCTCCTGGAACCCTTTCAAATGCCACAGACAATTTGGCCCTCTCTGCTTTCCTGCGGACTCTATCCTCAAAAGCGCCTTTTTTCACTTTCGGCGCCCTCCGGTGGTAAAAAGACAAACGTCCAGCTTTTGCTGCCGCAGCAAAGGTGCCAGCGGGGAAAAGTAATGCTGGTCCTCACTGCCTCCTGGAACCTCTTTAAATGCCAAAGACAATTTGGCCCTCTCTGCTTTCCTGCGGACTCCATCCTCAAAAGCACCTGTTTTCGCTTTCGGCAGCCTCCGGAGCAAAAAAGACAAACGTCCAGCTTTTGCTGCCACAGCAAAGGTGCCAGCGGGGAAAAGTAATGCTGGTTCTCACTGCCTCCTGGAACCCTTTCAAATGCCACAGACAATTTGGCCCTCTCTGCTTTCCTGCGGACTCCATCCTCAAAAGCAGCTGTTTTCGCTTTCGGCAGCCTCCGGAGCAAAAAAGACAAACGTCCAGCTTTTGCTGCCACAGCAAAGGTGCCAGCGGGGAAAAGTAATGCTGGTTCTCACTGCCTCCTGGAACCCTTTCAAATGCCCCAGACAATTTGGCCCTCTCTGCTTTCCTGCGGACTCCATCCTCAAAAGCACCTGTTTTCGCTTTCAGCAGCCTCCGGAGCAAAAAAGACAAACGTCCAGCTTTTGCTGCCACAGCAAAGGTGCCAGCGGGGAAAAGTAATGCTGGTTCTCACTGCCTCCTGGAACCCTTTCAAATGCCACAGACAATTTGGCCCTCTCTGCTTTCCTGCGGACTCCATCATCAAAAGCACCTGTTTTCGCTTTCGGCAGCCTCCGGAGCAAATAAGACAAACGTCCAGCTTTTGCTGCCACAGCAAAGGTGCCAGCGGGGAAAAGTAATGCTGGTTCTCACTGCCTCCTGGAACCTCTTCAAATGCCACAGACAATTTGGCCCTCTCTGCTTTCCTGCGGACTCCTTCCTCAAAAGCACCTGTTTTCGCTTTCGGCAGCCTCCGGAGCAAAAAAGACAAACGTCCAGCTTTTGCTGCCACAGCAAAGGTGCCAGCGGGGAAAAGGAATGCTGGTTCTCACTGCCTCCTGGAACCCTTTCAAATGCCACAGACAATTTGGCCCTCTCTGCTTTCCTGCGGACTCCATCCTCAAAAGCACCTGTTTTCGCTTTCGGCAGCCTCCGGAGCAAAAAAGACAAACGTCCAGCTTTTGCTGCCACAGCAAAGGTGCCAGCGGGGAAAAGTAATGCTGGTTCTCACTGCCTCCTGGAACCCTTTCAAATGCCACAGACAATTTGGCCCTCTCTGCTTTCCTGCGGACTCCATCCTCAAAAGAACCTATTTTTGCTTTCGGCGCCCTCCGGAGCAAAAAAGACAAACGTCCAGCTTGTGCTGCCACAGCAAAGGTACCAGCGGGGAAAAGTAATGCTGGTCCTCACTGCCTCCTGGAACCTCTTCAAATGCCACAGACAATTTGGCCCTCTCTGCTTTCCTGCGGACTCCATCCTCAAAACCAGCTGTTTTCGCTTTCGGCAGCCTCCGGAGCAAAAAAGACAAACGTCCAGCTTTTGCTGCCACAGCAAAGGTGCCAGCGGGAAAAAGGAATGCTGGTTCTCACTGCCTCCTGGAACCTCTTCAAATGCCTCAGACAATTTGGCCCTCTCTGCTTTCCTGCGGACTCCATCGTCAAAAGCACCTGTTTTCGCTTTCGGCAACCTCCGGAGCAAAAAAGACAAACGTCCAGCTTTTGCTGCCACAGCAAAGGTGCCAGCGGGGAAAAGTAATGCTGGTTCTCACTGCCTCCTGGAACCTCTTCAAATGCCTCAGACAATTTGGCCCTCTCTGC
This sequence comes from Vanellus vanellus, assembly GCF_965231255.1. NCBI lineage: Eukaryota > Metazoa > Chordata > Aves > Charadriiformes > Charadriidae > Vanellus > Vanellus vanellus. The sequence goes on along the minus strand of NW_028127143.1, from coordinate 8,145 downwards.
TTTCCTGCGGACTCCATCCTCAAAAGCACCTTTTTTCGCTTTCGGCAACCTCCGGAGCAAAAAAGACAAACGTCCAGCTTTTGCTGCCACAGCAAAGGTGCCAGCGGGGAAAAGTAATGCTGGTTCTCACTGCCTCCTGGAACCCTTTCAAATGCCACAGACAATTTGGCCCTCTCTGCTTTCCTGCGGACTCCATCCTCAAAAGCAGCTGTTTTCGCTTTCGGCAGCCTCCGGAGCAAAAAAGACAAACGTCCAGCTTTTGCTGCCACAGCAAAGGTGCCAGCGGGGAAAAGTAATGCTGGTTCTCACTGCCTCCTGGAACCCTTTCAAATGCCCCAGACAATTTGGCCCTCTCTGCTTTCCTGCGGACTCCATCCTCAAAAGCACCTGTTTTCGCTTTCAGCAGCCTCCGGAGCAAAAAAGACAAACGTCCAGCTTTTGCTGCCACAGCAAAGGTGCCAGCGGGGAAAAGTAATGCTGGTTCTCACTGCCTCCTGGAACCCTTTCAAATGCCACAGACAATTTGGCCCTCTCTGCTTTCCTGCGGACTCCATCATCAAAAGCACCTGTTTTCGCTTTCGGCAGCCTCCGGAGCAAATAAGACAAACGTCCAGCTTTTGCTGCCACAGCAAAGGTGCCAGCAGGGAAAAGTAATGCTGGTTCTCACTGCCTCCTGGAACTCCTTCAAATGCCACAGACAATTTGGCTCTCTCTGCTTTCCTGCGGACTCCATCCTCAAAAGCACCTATTTTCGCTTTCGGCAACCTCCGGAGCAAAAAAGACAAACGTCCAGCTTTTGCTGCCACAGCAAAGGTGCCAGCGGGGAAAAGTAATGCTGGTTCTCACTGCCTCCTGGAACCTCTTCAAATGCCACAGACAATTTGGCCCTCTCTGCTTTCCTGCGGACTCCTTCCTCAAAAGCACCTGTTTTCGCTTTCGGCAGCCTCCGGAGCAAAAAAGACAAACGTCCAGCTTTTGCTGCCACAGCAAAGGTGCCAGCGGGGAAAAGTAATGCTGGTTCTCACTGCCTCCTGGAACCCTTTCAAATGCCACAGACAATTTGGCCCTCTCTGCTTTCCTGCAGACTCCATCCTCAAAAGCAGCTGTTTTCGCTTTCGGCAGCCTCCGGAGCAAAAAAGACAAACGTCCAGCTTTTGCTGCCACAGCAAAGGTGCCAGCGGGGAAAAGTAATGCTGGTTCTCACTGCCTCCTGGAACCCTTTCAAATGCCCCAGACAATTTGGCCCTCTCTGCTTTCCTGCGGACTCCATCCTCAAAAGAACCTATTTTCGCTTTCGGCGCCCTCCGGAGCAAAAAAGACAAACGTCCAGCTTTTGCTGCCACAGCAAAGGTGCCAGCGGGGAAAAGTAATGCTGGTTCTCACTGCCTCCTGGAACCCTTTCAAATGCCACAGACAATTTGGCCCTCTCTGCTTTCCTGCGGACTCCATCCTCAAAAGCACCTGTTTTCGCTTTGGGCAGCCTCCGGAGCAAAAAAGACAAACGTCCAGCTTTTGCTGCCACAGCAAAGGTGCCAGCGGGGAAAAGTAATGCTGGTTCTCACTGCCTCCTAGAACATCTTCAAATGCCTCAGACAATTTGGCCCTCTCTGCTTTCCTGCGGACTCCATCCTCAAAAGCAGCTGTTTTCGCTTTCGGCAGCCTCCGGAGCAAAAAAGACAAACGTCCAGCTTTTGCTGCCACAGCAAAGGTGCCAGCGGGGAAAAGTAATGCTGGTTCTCACTGCCTCCTGGAACCTCTTCAAATGCCACAGTCAATTTGGCCCTCTCTGCTTTCCTGCGGACTCCTTCCTCAAAAGCACCTGTTTTCGCTTTCGGCAGCCTCCGGAGCAAAAAAGACAAACGTCCAGCTTTTGCTGCCACAGCAAAGGTGCCAGCGTGGAAAAGTAATGCTGGTTCTCACTGCCTCCTGGAACCCTTTCAAATGCCACAGACAATTTGGCCCTCTCTGCTTTCCTGCGGACTCCATCCTCAAAAGAACCTATTTTGCTTTCGGCGCCCTCCGGAGCAAAAAAGACAAACGTCCAGCTTTTGCTGCCACAGCAAAGGTACCAGCGGGGAAAAGTAATGCTGGTCCTCACTGCCTCCTGGAACCCTTTCAAATGCCACAGACAATTTGGCCCTCTCTGCTTTCCTGCGGACTCCATCCTCAAAAGAACCTATTTTTGCTTTCGGCGCCCTCCGGAGCAAAAAAGACAAACGTCCAGCTTTTGCTGCCACAGCAAAGGTACCAGCGGGGAAAAGTAATGCTGGTCCTCACTGCCTCCTGGAACCTCTTCAAATGCCACAGACAATTTGGCCCTCTCTGCTTTCCTGCGGACTCCATCCTCAAAAGAACCTATTTTTGCTTTCGGCGCCCTCCGGAGCAAAAAAGACAAACGTCCAGCTTTTGCTGCCACAGCAAAGGTACCAGCGGGGAAAAGTAATGCTGGTCCTCACTGCCTCCTGGAACCTCTTCAAATGCCACAGACAATTTGGCCCTCTCTGCTTTCCTGCGGACTCCATCCTCAAAAGCAGCTGTTTTCGCTTTCGGCAGCCTCCGGAGCAAAAAAGACAAACGTCCAGCTTTTGCTGCCACAGCAAAGGTGCCAGCGGGGAAAAGTAATGCTGGTTCTCACTGCCTCCTGGAACCTCTTCAAATGCCTCAGACAATTTGGCCCTCTCTGCTTTCCTGCGGACTCCATCCTCAAAAGCACCTTTTTTTCGCTTTCGGCAACCTCCGGAGCAAAAAAGACAAACGTCCAGCTTTTTGCTGCCACAGCAAAGGTGCCAGCGGGGAAAAGTAATGCTGGTTCTCACTGCCTCCTGGAACCCTTTCAAATGCCACAGACAATTTGGCCCTCTCTGCTTTCCTGCGGACTCCATCCTCAAAAGCAGCTGTTTTCGCTTTCGGCAGCCTCCGGAGCAAAAAAGACAAACGTCCAGCTTTTGCTGCCACAGCAAAGGTGCCAGCGGGGAAAAGTAATGCTGGTTCTCACTGCCTCCTGGAACCCTTTCAAATGCCACAGACAATTTGGCCCTCTCTGCTTTCCTGCGGACTCCATCCTCAAAAGCACCTGTTTTCGCTTTGGGCAGCCTCCGGAGCAAAAAAGACAAACGTCCAGCTTTTGCTGTCACAGCAAAGGTGCCAGCGGGGAAAAGTAATGCTGGTTCTCACTGCCTCCTGGAACCCTTTCAAATGCCACAGACAATTTGGCCCTCTCTGCTTTCCTGCGGACTCCATCATCAAAAGCACCTGTTTTCGCTTTCGGCAGCCTCCGGAGCAAATAAGACAAACGTCCAGCTTTTGCTGCCACAGCAAAGGTGCCAGCGGGGAAAAGTAATGCTGGTTCTCACTGCCTCCTGGAACTCCTTCAAATGCCACGGACAATTTGGCTCTCTCTGCTTTCCTGCGGACTCCATCCTCAAAAGCACCTATTTTCGCTTTCGGCAACCTCCGGAGCAAAAAAGACAAACGTCCAGCTTTTGCTGCCACAGCAAAGGTGCCAGCGGGGAAAAGTAATGCTGGTTCTCACTGCCTCCTGGAACCTCTTCAAATGCAACAGACAATTTGGCCCTCTCTGCTTTCCTGCGGACTCCTTCCTCAAAAGCACCTGTTTTCGCTTTCGGCAGCCTCCGGAGCAAAAAAGACAAACGTCCAGCTTTTGCTGCCACAGCAAAGGTGCCAGCGGGGAAAAGGAATGCTGGTTCTCACTGCCTCCTGGAACCCTTTCAAATGCCACAGACAATTTGGCCCTCTCTGCTTTCCTGCGGACTCCATCCTCAAAAGCAGCTGTTTTCGCTTTCGGCAGCCTCCGGAGCAAAAAAGACAAACGTCCAGCTTTTGCTGCCACAGCAAAGGTGCCAGCGGGGAAAAGTAATGCTGGTTCTCACTGCCTCCTGGAACCCTTTCAAATGCCACAGGACAATTTGGCCCTCTCTGCTTTCCTGCGGACTCCATCCTCAAAAGAACCTATTTTCGCTTTCGGCAGCCTCCGGAGCAAAAAAGACAAACGTCCAGCTTTTGCTGCCACAGCAAAGGTACCAGCGGGGAAAAGTAATGCTGGTCCTCACTGCCTCCTGGAACCTCTTCAAATGCCTCAGACAATTTGGCCCTCTCTGCTTTCCTGCGGACTCCATCCTCAAAAGCAGCTGTTTTCGCTTTCGGCAGCCTCCGGAGCAAAAAAGACAAACGTCCAGCTTTTGCTGCCACAGCAAAGGTGCCAGCGGGAAAAAGGAATGCTGGTTCTCACTGCCTCCTGGAACCCTTTCAAATGCCACAGACAATTTGGCCCTCTCTGCTTTCCTGCGGACTCCATCCTCAAAAGCACCTGTTTTCGCTTTCGGCAGCCTCCGGAGCAAAAAAGACAAACGTCCAGCTTTTGCTGCCACAGCAAAGGTGCCAGCGGGGAAAAGTAATGCTGGTTCTCACTGCCTCCTAGAACCTCTTCAAATGCCTCAGACAATTTGGCCCTCTCTGCTTTCCTGCGGACTCCATCCTCAAAAGCACCTGTTTTCGCTTTCGGCAGCCTCCGGAGCAAAAAAGACAAACGTCCAGCTTTTGCTGCCACAGCAAAGGTGCCAGCGGGGAAAAGTAATGCTGGTTCTCACTGCCTCCTGGAACCTCTTCAAATGCCTCAGACAATTTGGCCCTCTCTGCTTTCCTGCGGACTCCATCCTCAAAAGCAGCTGTTTTCGCTTTCGGCAGCCTCCGGAGCAAAAAAGACAAACGTCCAGCTTTTGCTGCCACAGCAAAGGTGCCAGCGGGGAAAAGTAATGCTGGTTCTCACTGCCTCCTGGAACCCTTTCAAATGCCACAGACAATTTGGCCCTCTCTGCTTTCCTGCGGACTCCATCCTCAAAAGCACCTGTTTTCGCTTTCGGCAGCCTCCGGAGCAAAAAAGACAAACGTCCAGCTTTTGCTGCCACAGCAAAGGTGCCAGCGGGGAAAAGGAATGCTGGTTCTCACTGCCTCCTGGAACCCTTTCAAATGCCACAGACAATTTGGCCCTCTCTGCTTTCCTGCGGACTCCATCCTCAAAACCAGCTGTTTTCGCTTTCGGCAGCCTCCGGAGCAAAAAAGAACAACGTCCAGCTTTTGCTGCCACAGCAAAGGTGCCAGCGGGAAAAAGGAATGCTGGTTCTCACTGCCTCCTGGAACCTCTTCAAATGCCTCAGACAATTTGGCCCTCTCTGCTTTCCTGCGGACTCCATCGTCAAAAGCACCTGTTTTCGCTTTCGGCAACCTCCGGAGCAAAAAAGACAAACGTCCAGCTTTTGCTGCCACAGCAAAGGTGCCAGCGGGGAAAAGTAATGCTGGTTCTCACTGCCTCCTGGAACCTCTTCAAATGCCTCAGACAATTTGGCCCTCTCTGCTTTCCTGCGGACTCCATCCTCAAAAGCACCTTTTTTCGCTTTCGGCAACCTCCGGAGCAAAAAAGACAAACGTCCAGCTTTTGCTGCCACAGCAAAGGTGCCAGCGGGGAAAAGTAATGCTGGTTCTCACTGCCTCCTGGAACCCTTTCAAATGCCACAGACAATTTGGCCCTCTCTGCTTTCCTGCGGACTCCATCCTCAAAAGCAGCTGTTTTCGCTTTCGGCAGCCTCCGGAGCAAAAAAGACAAACGTCCAGCTTTTGCTGCCACAGCAAAGGTGCCAGCGGGGAAAAGTAATGCTGGTTCTCACTGCCTCCTGGAACCCTTTCAAAATGCCCCAGACAATTTGGCCCTCTCTGCTTTCCTGCGGACTCCATCCTCAAAAGCACCTGTTTTCGCTTTCAGCAGCCTCCGGAGCAAAAAAGACAAACGTCCAGCTTTTGCTGCCACAGCAAAGGTGCCAGCGGGGAAAAGTAATGCTGGTTCTCACTGCCTCCTGGAACCCTTTCAAATGCCACAGACAATTTGGCCCTCTCTGCTTTCCTGCGGACTCCATCATCAAAAGCACCTGTTTTCGCTTTCGGCAGCCTCCGGAGCAAATAAGACAAACGTCCAGCTTTTGCTGCCACAGCAAAGGTGCCAGCAGGGAAAAGTAATGCTGGTTCTCACTGCCTCCTGGAACTCCTTCAAATGCCACAGACAATTTGGCTCTCTCTGCTTTCCTGCGGACTCCTTCCTCAAAAGCACCTGTTTTCGCTTTCGGCAGCCTCCGGAGCAAAAAAGACAAACGTCCAGCTTTTGCTGCCACAGCAAAGGTGCCAGCGGGGAAAAGTAATGCTGGTTCTCACTGCCTCCTGGAACCCTTTCAAATGCCACAGACAATTTGGCCCTCTCTGCTTTCCTGCAGACTCCATCCTCAAAAGCAGCTGTTTTCGCTTTCGGCAGCCTCCGGAGCAAAAAAGACAAACGTCCAGCTTTTGCTGCCACAGCAAAGGTGCCAGCGGGGAAAAGTAATGCTGGTTCTCACTGCCTCCTGGAACCCTTTCAAATGCCCCAGACAATTTGGCCCTCTCTGCTTTCCTGCGGACTCCATCCTCAAAAGAACCTATTTTCGCTTTCGGCGCCCTCCGGAGCAAAAAAGACAAACGTCCAGCTTTTGCTGCCACAGCAAAGGTGCCAGCGGGGAAAAGTAATGCTGGTTCTCACTGCCTCCTGGAACCCTTTCAAATGCCACAGACAATTTGGCCCTCTCTGCTTTCCTGCGGACTCCATCCTCAAAAGCACCTGTTTTCGCTTTGGGCAGCCTCCGGAGCAAAAAAGACAAACGTCCAGCTTTTGCTGCCACAGCAAAGGTGCCAGCGGGGAAAAGTAATGCTGGTTCTCACTGCCTCCTAGAACATCTTCAAATGCCTCAGACAATTTGGCCCTCTCTGCTTTCCTGCGGACTCCATCCTCAAAAGCAGCTGTTTTCGCTTTCGGCAGCCTCCGGAGCAAAAAGACAAACGTCCAGCTTTTGCTGCCACAGCAAAGGTGCCAGCGGGGAAAAGTAATGCTGGTTCTCACTGCCTCCTGGAACCTCTTCAAATGCCACAGTCAATTTGGCCCTCTCTGCTTTCCTGCGGACTCCTTCCTCAAAAGCACCTGTTTTCGCTTTCGGCAGCCTCCGGAGCAAAAAAGACAAACGTCCAGCTTTTGCTGCCACAGCAAAGGTGCCAGCGTGGAAAAGTAATGCTGGTTCTCACTGCCTCCTGGAACCCTTTCAAATGCCACAGACAATTTGGCCCTCTCTGCTTTCCTGCGGACTCCATCCTCAAAAGAACCTATTTTTGCTTTCGGCGCCCTCCGGAGCAAAAAAGACAAACGTCCAGCTTTTGCTGCCACAGCAAAGGTACCAGCGGGGAAAAGTAATGCTGGTCCTCACTGCCTCCTGGAACCCTTTCAAATGCCACAGACAATTTGGCCCTCTCTGCTTTCCTGCGGACTCCATCCTCAAAAGAACCTATTTTTGCTTTCGGCGCCCTCCGGAGCAAAAAAGACAAACGTCCAGCTTTTGCTGCCACAGCAAAGGTACCAGCGGGGAAAAGTAATGCTGGTCCTCACTGCCTCCTGGAACCTCTTCAAATGCCACAGACAATTTGGCCCTCTCTGCTTTCCTGCGGACTCCATCCTCAAAAGAACCTATTTTTGCTTTCGGCGCCCTCCGGAGCAAAAAAGACAAACGTCCAGCTTTTGCTGCCACAGCAAAGGTGCCAGCGGGGAAAAGTAATGCTGGTTCTCACTGCCTCCTGGAACCTCTTCAAATGCCACAGACAATTTGGCCCTCTCTGCTTTCCTGCGGACTCCATCCTCAAAAGAACCTATTTTCGCTTTCGGCAGCCTCCGGAGCAAAAAAGACAAACGTCCAGCTTTTGCTGCCACAGCAAAGGTGCCAGCGGGGAAAAGTAATGCTGGTTCTCACTGCCTCCTGGAACCTCTTCAAATGCAACAGACAATTTGGCCCTCTCTGCTTTCCTGCGGACTCCTTCCTCAAAAGCACCTGTTTTCGCTTTCGGCAGCCTCCGGAGCAAAAAAGACAAACGTCCAGCTTTTGCTGCCACAGCAAAGGTGCCAGCGGGGAAAAGGAATGCTGGTTCTCACTGCCTCCTGGAACCCTTTCAAATGCCACAGACAATTTGGCCCTCTCTGCTTTCCTGCGGACTCCATCCTCAAAAGCAGCTGTTTTCGCTTTCGGCAGCCTCCGGAGCAAAAAAGACAAACGTCCAGCTTTTGCTGCC
>NW_028127144.1:42500-46247 GCF_965231255.1 Vanellus vanellus | reverse complement strand
CCGAGTCGCCCGCCGGAGCCGGGTAGACCTGGCGGCCGAGTCGCCCGCCGGAGCCGGGTAGACCTGGCGGCCGAGTCGCCCGCCGGAACCGGGTAGACCTGGCGGCCGAGTCGCCCGCCGGAGCCGGGTAGACCTGGCGGCCGAGTCGCCCGCCGGAGCCGGGTAGACCTGGCGGCCGAGTCGCCCGCCGGAGCCGGGTAGACCTGGCGGCCGAGTCGCCCGCCGGAGCCGGGTAGACCTGGCCGCCGCCGTCGCGCGCCACCTGCCGGGACGAGACGGCGGCCAAGTCCCGCCGGAGCCGGGTAGACCTGCCGGCCGAGTCGCCCGCCGGAGCCGGGTAGACCTGGCGGCCGAGTCGCCCGCCGGAGCCGGGTAGACCTGCCGGCCGAGTCGCCCGCCGGAGCCGGGTAGACCTGGCGGCCGAGTCGCCCGCCGGAGCCGGGTAGACCTGGCGGCCGAGTCGCCCGCCGGAGCCGGGTAGACCTGGCGGCCGAGTCGCCCGCCGGAGCCGGGTAGACCTGGCCGCCGCCGTCGCGCGCCACCTGCCGGGACGAGACGGCGGCCAAGTCCCGCCGGAGCCGGGTAGACCTGCCGGCCGAGTCGCCCGCCGGAGCCGGGTAGACCTGGCGGCCAAGTCCCGCCGGAGCCGGGTGGACTTGGCCGCCCTCGCCCGCCCGCTGCCGGGGTATACGTGGCGGCTGGCTGCAGAGCCGGCTGGACCTGCCGACCACTCGCGTGCTCTGGAGCCGGGTAGACCGGGAAGCCGCCGAACGGCGGCCGTAGCCCGTTTCTCCCGGCGGGGTTCAGCGGCGGTGGGGCCGCGCGTGTGTCGTCCGTCGTGGTCGTGGTGGCGTGTGCGTCCCCCACCCCACCCCGTGCCCCCGTCCCCGTTTCCAAGATTTAAGCGGAGCTGATACAAGGGAGCGCGTTTCAAGGCGCTGCCCCGTGCAACAGTGAATTTCTCCTGGCTGGTTTCGATAGAAGAGGAAGCGTACGACGTGAACACGAAAGCTTGAAAAGCGTTCTTCGTCTTTACCGTCCGCCCGCCCGCCCGCCCGCCCGGCCCGGCCCGGCCCGGCCCGGCCCCGCCGCGCGGCTCTGGGCAAGTGTGCCCGAGCAGACCCCGGCCGGCTCTTCTCCCTCCCTGGCTGGCGGGGGTGCGGGTAGAGGCGGCGGCAGGCGCCCGCAGGCGGGCGCTCGCCGGCTTTTGGGTTTTGTTTTTGTTTGGAGTTTTTGTGTTTTTTATTTTTCGGTTTGGCGGTGTGAGGCTTTGTTTCGTCTGGGGTTGGGGGGGGTGGGGGTGGTGGTGTCGGGGTCGGGGGGGGGTCGGCGGGTGTGCTTTTTCCCCCTGCCGCCCTTTGGTTTCGTCTTGATTTTTATTTTGGTGGGTGGGGGTCGGGGTGGGGGGGTGGGGGGAGGTGGTGGTGGTGGTGGTGGTGGGGAGTGTGTTTACGAGAAATAGATTAAAACCTGTGTCTGCCAGGCTGCAGACGCCCTGCACCCCCGTGCACTCGCACCCCCGCCTCGAGGGCGCGGCTCTCTCCCCCTCACTCCGTCCCCGGAGCCGCAGGCCTCCCCCCTGGACCGCAGACTCCCCGGCGCCGCGGAGCGGCGGGGGTGGGGTGGGGTGGGGTGGGGGGGCGCAGCCCCGCGCCCTGCGCAAGCGCATGCGGACCCCCGCCCGCGGTCAAAAGGCGTCGCTTCCCGCCCGCGCCAACGGTCCCGCGCTCGGTCGCAGGGGCGGCAGCAGCGGCGGGGAAGGGATGCTGGTGCAGAGGCAGGCGAGAGAGGTCGGCGAGCAGGCGGGGAGCCTGGTAGGCGGGGGGGGAGGTGTATGCGTGGTGGTGGTGGTGGTGGTGGTGGGGTCGTCTCTCTTCGGAGAAGATTCCGGGTCGGGCGGGTTTTTTTTTTGGTGGGGTCCATCCGTCCGTCCCCCGTCGTGTGGTGTCTGTCCCGTCCCCCGTCCCCCCCCCGGCGTTTCGCGTTCATTTGGTTTTCGACCCGCAGCAGGGGCGGGCGAGTGACTGGGAAGGAAAGGCGGGAGCCGGGGCACGGGCACGGCAGGGTAGAGACACGGCAGCCGGGGGTTAGAGACCGCACACCGCCGGCTAGTCCCCTCTCCCGGCCCGGGCACGGAGCCGCCAGGGGCTCCGCCGGGTCCTAAAGTCTCCCACCGTCCGTTCCCCGGGGGCACGAGAAACCCGTTGGCGGCGGGCGGGGGTGGAGGGGGAAGTTTGGGGGGGGGGTGGGGGGTGGGGGGTGGTGGTGTGCCGTTGGGGGGCGGGGCACGTCACGTCGCGCACGCGGTGGCAGGCGAGGGGCTCGGGCGGTGGCGGGGGGGGGGGGGGGGGGCCTGGGCCTGGGGGGGGGACGACGGGGCGGGGCACGTCGCGCACGCGGTGGCAGGCGAGGGGCTCGGGCGGTGGCAGGGGGGGAGGGGCCTGGGGGGGGGAACGACGGGGCGGGGCACGTCGCGCACGCGGTGGCAGGCGAGGGGCTCGGGCGGTGGCGGGGGGGGAGGGGGGGGGGCCTGGGGGGGGACGACGGGGCGGGGGGCGGTGTGTGCTTTTGTAAGGGAGTGACCACGCAAGAAATGAGAAAGGGGTGTGACGCCGTCGATAACGCTGCCTTCTCTGTGACAGACTGCCTCGTCGGCCGCCTCCCCGTGCGGCCTGCTCCCGGGCCTCGTCTGCGGGCGCGGTCTTGGGCTCGTCTGCCCGGTCGGTCGAAGCCGTCCCCGGGAGGGGAGAGGCCGCCTGCCTCGGCCTGGCCGTGACACCCGGGCTCCAGCTGCCGGAGAGGTGGGCCGCGCTTCCGACCCACGGCCGCCGGCGCCGGCGGCGCGCCTTCCAGGGGTGAGCGCCGCCGAGAGGACGGGGGGGCCCGGCAGGAAGCCTTAGGCCGAGGGGGGAGCCCGCTCCTTTGCCGACGGCCGGGGGACGCCGCTCGCCAGAGCCCCTCGGCTCCCGGGATGCCCGGCCCGGTCGGCTCGGGCCGGGAGACCGCCGTGACTCGCGGGCCGGCCGCGACCTTTGAGAGGCCTTCTCGGGACGCGGGGCCTGAGGGCCTGTCCCGGCAGACGGGCTGGGGTGGGGGGCAAACAGAAACGAACGCCCCGCCACCCCCCAAAAAGAGGCGAGCGAGAACCTGAACGCACCGACGCACAGAGGAAGAAAGCGAGCGCTTCACGGAGGACGACAATAAAGAAAGGCAGGGGGTGCGGGCGGGCTGCGCGTGAAGAGGCGAGCGAGAACCTGAACGCACCGACGCACAGAGGAAGAAAGCGAGCGCTTCACGGAGGACGACAATAAAGAAAGGCAGGGGGTGCGGGCGGGCTGCGCGTGTCTTTCTTGACGCAGAGCTCTGCGGGACGGGGGCGCGCGGGCGGGCGCTTTGCGGGGAGCGGCGTGGGGAGGGGAGGAAAGAAAAGGCGTTAAGAAGGAACGCCTGGCAATTCACGGGCTAGCTAGCGAAGGAAGGAACGGGAGAGCGAGAACGCCGAGACGCGCTGTCGTCACGTGCGGGAAAGCCAAAGAACCCACCCGAATGCGGAAGTCGACTTCCCATGCCGTTTCCAAGACGCTTCAAAGCGGGCGGGGGGAAAGGGAGGGGACGACCACGCACAGACGAAAAACAAAACACCACCCTGCGAGCGGGCGTGCACGCGCCAATTAAAAAGACGCCAAACCGCTTCGCCTGCTAAGGAGGGTGGGAGGGTGCTCGCAGCAGGCGGAGGCCAGGTCTACC
>NW_028127144.1:25000-30000 GCF_965231255.1 Vanellus vanellus | reverse complement strand
GAAGGCCAGAAAAAAAACCCAGGGATAAACGAAAACAAGCCCAGACGGGACAGGACAAAATGAAACAAAAGCAGGTGGTGGCGGGGGACGACACACGCCCGACAAAACCCCTTCGAAACGAAAAACATCGAGGAGAAGGGCGACGAGGCGCCGCCGCCTCGCCCACACCCATCCTCGGGCCCTCGGCAGCCGGGGAAGCCGCGGCAGGCGCCAAAAAAAAACAAACCAAAACAAAACAGCGGGCCATTATGCGCTCGGGCTGCCGGCCACCGCGGCCGGCAGCCGGATTCTCCCACCCCGGCTCGGCGGGCTCCAGCTTAGGGCCGGAGGATAACACAAAGGACGAGGTGCCGCCACCTGCCCCGTAAACCGGTGCGCGCCCTCTCAACCGAGACCGGCTGCCCTTCTTTTCTGGGAACTCCCCCCCCGCCGCGCTCGGCGGGCTCCAGCTTAGGGCCGGAGGATAACGCAAAGGACGAGGTGCCGCCACCTGCCCCGTAAACCGGTGCGCGCCCTCTCAACCGAGACCGGCTGCCCTTCTTTTCTGGGAACTCCCCCCCCGCCGCGCTCGGCGGGCTCCAGCTTAGGGCCGGAGGATAACGCAAAGGACGAGGTGCCGCCACCTGCCCCGTAAACCGGTGCACGCCCTCTCAACCGAGACCGGCTGCCCTTCTTTTCTGGGAACTCCCCCCCCGCCGCGCTCGGCGGGCTCCAGCTTAGGGCCGGAGGATAACGCAAAGGACGAGGTGCCGCCACCTGCCCCGTAAACCGGTGCACGCCCTCTCAACCGAGACCGGCTGCCCTTCTTTTCTGGGAACTCCCCCCCCGCCGCGCTCGGCGGGCTCCAGCTTAGGGCCGGAGGATAACGCAAAGGACGAGGTGCCGCCACCTGCCCCGTAAACCGGTGCACGCCCTCTCACCGAGCATTCCCCAGAAGCCGCTCAAGGACGGGCGCTGCGGCCTTCCCGTGCACCTCGTATGGATGGAAAAGTTGGGGGGGGGGTAGAGGGGGAAAAGGAAAAAAAAAACAGGAGGAAAAGGGGGTAGAGGCGCCGCCGCCTCGCCCACACCATCCGTCCTGGGCCTTCGGCGGCCATGGAAGCCACGGCAGGCTCCGAAAAGGAGCGGGCCGTTTATGCGCCCGGGGCTGCCGGCCACCGCGGCCGGCAGCCGCTTTCACTTTTCTCCCCGCTCGGCGGGCTCCCGCTTAGGGCCGGAGTTAAAAAGAAGGGATGAGGTGCCGCCACCTGCCCCGTACCGGTGCCAACCTTCTCAACGAGCGCTCCCCAGAAACCACGCAGGGCCAGACACCGTTCTCCTTGCCGTGCAGCACCTCGTATGGCTCGAAAAAGGGGGGGGGGGGGGGGGTAAAAAAAAACGTGAGGACAAAGGGGAGTCGAGGCGGCGGCGCCGCCGCCTGCACACACACCCATCCTCGGGCCCTTCGGCGGCTGGGGAAGCCACACCAGACCCCGAAAAACAGCGGGCCGCTTCGCGCTCGGCTGCTGCCCAGCGGAACCGGCCCCCCGCTCTTCTCTCGGCGGGCTCCGGCTTAAGGCCGGAGGAAAAAAAAAAAAAAAACGACGAGGTGGTCCTGCCGCCCTCACCCCTCCCTCGCATCACCGGGACCTCCGGGGCGAGAGAAAGCCACAGCAGGCTCCCAAAGCCCCCGGCCGTCTGCCTGTGGCACGCGCCAGCAGCAACGTCCGCCGTCATCGGGTTCCCTCCGGCACCGGGGAGAAGGAAGCCGCCGCAAAGACTGCACACCCCCCGCTACCCCGGCCCGTGCGCGTTCGAGTGCCGGCGACCGCCGCCGGTCGCCGGTCTTCGCCCTGCTCCGCGGCATACGCAGCGCTCCGCTCGGCCGGCCGACCCACGAGCGCTGGCAGCCGCTCCCTAGCCCTTCTCCGGAGGCGAGTCACCGCTCGCCCCTACAGTACGGACAGGTAAGGCGCCGCCCCTGGAGGGGTCGAAGAACGCCGCCACCTCCCAGCGGGGAGGCGCGCCAGCGACGCCGACTTTTACGATGAGGTAACTGGAGGCAGCGAAAAACAGCGACCCCTTCGGCAGCTCGGAGGAGGTGGTGACGACAACAGGTCTACCCGTCACCTCCGGAAATGCGCCTAAGTCCCGCCGGAGCCGGGTAGACCTGGCCGCCGCCGTCGCGCGCCACCTGCCGGGACGAGACGGCGGCCAAGTCGCCCGCCGGAGCCGGGTAGACCTGGCCGCCGCCGTCGCGCGCCACCGGCCGGGACGAGACGGCGGCCGAGTCGCCCGCCGGAGCCGGGTAGACCTGGCGGCCGAGTCGCCCGCCGGAGCCGGGTAGACCTGGCCGCCGCCGTCGCGCGCCACCTGCCGGGACGAGACGGCGGCCAAGTCCCGCCGGAGCCGGGTAGACCTGCCGGCCGAGTCGCCCGCCGGAGCCGGGTAGACCTGGCGGCCGAGTCGCCCGCCGGAGCCGGGTAGACCTGGCCGCCGCCGTCGCGCGCCACCTGCCGGGACGAGACGGCGGCCAAGTCCCGCCGGAGCCGGGTAGACCTGCCGGCCGAGTCGCCCGCCGGAGCCGGGTAGACCTGGCGGCCGAGTCGCCCGCCGGAACCGGGTAGACCTGGCGGCCGAGTCGCCCGCCGGAGCCGGGTAGACCTGGCGGCCGAGTCGCCCGCCGGAGCCGGGTAGACCTGGCGGCCGAGTCGCCCGCCGGAACCGGGTAGACCTGGCGGCCGAGTCGCCCGCCGGAGCCGGGTAGACCTGGCGGCCGAGTCGCCCGCCGGAGCCGGGTAGACCTGGCGGCCGAGTCGCCCGCCGGAGCCGGGTAGACCTGGCGGCCGAGTCGCCCGCCGGAGCCGGGTAGACCTGGCCGCCGCCGTCGCGCGCCACCTGCCGGGACGAGACGGCGGCCAAGTCCCGCCGGAGCCGGGTAGACCTGCCGGCCGAGTCGCCCGCCGGAGCCGGGTAGACCTGCCGGCCGAGTCGCCCGCCGGAGCCGGGTAGACCTGCCGGCCGAGTCGCCCGCCGGAGCCGGGTAGACCTGGCGGCCGAGTCGCCCGCCGGAGCCGGGTAGACCTGGCGGCCGAGTCGCCCGCCGGAGCCGGGTAGACCTGGCGGCCGAGTCGCCCGCCGGAGCCGGGTAGACCTGGCCGCCGCCGTCGCGCGCCACCTGCCGGGACGAGACGGCGGCCAAGTCCCGCCGGAGCCGGGTAGACCTGCCGGCCGAGTCGCCCGCCGGAGCCGGGTAGACCTGGCGGCCAAGTCCCGCCGGAGCCGGGTGGACTTGGCCGCCCTCGCCCGCCCGCTGCCGGGGTATACGTGGCGGCTGGCTGCAGAGCCGGCTGGACCTGCCGACCACTCGCGTGCTCTGGAGCCGGGTAGACCGGGAAGCCGCCGAACGGCGGCCGTAGCCCGTTTCTCCCGGCGGGGTTCAGCGGCGGTGGGGCCGCGCGTGTGTCGTCCGTCGTGGTCGTGGTGGCGTGTGCGTCCCCCACCCCACCCCGTGCCCCCGTCCCCGTTTCCAAGATTTAAGCGGAGCTGATACAAGGGAGCGCGTTTCAAGGCGCTGCCCCGTGCAACAGTGAATTTCTCCTGGCTGGTTTCGATAGAAGAGGAAGCGTACGACGTGAACACGAAAGCTTGAAAAGCGTTCTTCGTCTTTACCGTCCGCCCGCCCGCCCGCCCGCCCGGCCCGGCCCGGCCCGGCCCGGCCCCGCCGCGCGGCTCTGGGCAAGTGTGCCCGAGCAGACCCCGGCCGGCTCTTCTCCCTCCCTGGCTGGCGGGGGTGCGGGTAGAGGCGGCGGCAGGCGCCCGCAGGCGGGCGCTCGCCGGCTTTTGGGTTTTGTTTTTGTTTGGAGTTTTTGTGTTTTTTATTTTTCGGTTTGGCGGTGTGAGGCTTTGTTTCGTCTGGGGTTGGGGGGGGTGGGGGTGGTGGTGTCGGGGTCGGGGGGGGGTCGGCGGGTGTGCTTTTTCCCCCTGCCGCCCTTTGGTTTCGTCTTGATTTTTATTTTGGTGGGTGGGGGTCGGGGTGGGGGGGTGGGGGGAGGTGGTGGTGGTGGTGGTGGTGGGGAGTGTGTTTACGAGAAATAGATTAAAACCTGTGTCTGCCAGGCTGCAGACGCCCTGCACCCCCGTGCACTCGCACCCCCGCCTCGAGGGCGCGGCTCTCTCCCCCTCACTCCGTCCCCGGAGCCGCAGGCCTCCCCCCTGGACCGCAGACTCCCCGGCGCCGCGGAGCGGCGGGGGTGGGGTGGGGTGGGGTGGGGGGGCGCAGCCCCGCGCCCTGCGCAAGCGCATGCGGACCCCCGCCCGCGGTCAAAAGGCGTCGCTTCCCGCCCGCGCCAACGGTCCCGCGCTCGGTCGCAGGGGCGGCAGCAGCGGCGGGGAAGGGATGCTGGTGCAGAGGCAGGCGAGAGAGGTCGGCGAGCAGGCGGGGAGCCTGGTAGGCGGGGGGGGAGGTGTATGCGTGGTGGTGGTGGTGGTGGTGGTGGGGTCGTCTCTCTTCGGAGAAGATTCCGGGTCGGGCGGGTTTTTTTTTTGGTGGGGTCCATCCGTCCGTCCCCCGTCGTGTGGTGTCTGTCCCGTCCCCCGTCCCCCCCCCGGCGTTTCGCGTTCATTTGGTTTTCGACCCGCAGCAGGGGCGGGCGAGTGACTGGGAAGGAAAGGCGGGAGCCGGGGCACGGGCACGGCAGGGTAGAGACACGGCAGCCGGGGGTTAGAGACCGCACACCGCCGGCTAGTCCCCTCTCCCGGCCCGGGCACGGAGCCGCCAGGGGCTCCGCCGGGTCCTAAAGTCTCCCACCGTCCGTTCCCCGGGGGCACGAGAAACCCGTTGGCGGCGGGCGGGGGTGGAGGGGGAAGTTTGGGGGGGGGGTGGGGGGTGGGGGGTGGTGGTGTGCCGTTGGGGGGCGGGGCACGTCACGTCGCGCACGCGGTGGCAGGCGAGGGGCTCGGGCGGTGGCGGGGGGGGGGGGGGGGGGGCTGGGCCTGGGGGGGGGACGACGGGGCGGGGC
>NW_028127144.1:5000-12500 GCF_965231255.1 Vanellus vanellus | reverse complement strand
CGCGGGCGCGCGGCCGCCCACCGCTCCGCGCGGCGTCGGCCGGCCGGGGCTGACCCGCCCCCGAAGCCGGCCTCCGGGGCTTGCGGATGGCAGGCCATCCCGCCCCTTTCCCCGCCCTCGCCGTGCCGCGGGAGCAACCGGACGTGCTAGAGGAGACGGCGACCCGCCGAGGCGGGCGCCGCCCCGCCGCCGAGGCCCCTGCCGGGGCGGCTCGCTCCGCAGCAGGCGGGGGTGCGGCAACGAGAGCCGACCGGGAACGGCGGCGACGGTGGGGGACGCCCCCCTGCCGCCCGCTCGCTTTTTCTTCCCCGGCACCTCGGCTAAGCCGCCCCCACCGCCCGAGCGCTGCTCGCGGCCGGCACCCGCGGGCACCCGCGACGAGGCCGGCGCCGGCGCCTGGCGTGCTTTAAGGGCACCTGAGAACTCGCGGGGCTACGCGGCTGTCACAGAGCTGAGGGCGGTAAAGATGCCCCCGGGAACCCCGCCGAGAGGGCTGGGGGGGGGGGGAGAGAGACGGCGGGGCGACCCGGCGAGGCACGCGCCCCGCCACCCAACACCGCCGCCGTCCGTCGCGACCCCCCCACCTCGACCCGGCTCGGGGAGGAGGGCAACACCTCGCGTGCGACGGGAAGCGAATCGGAAAGGAGACCACCCCGCCTGAACACCGGGCACCGCCGCAGCCCCCCGTGACAGGGAGCGACGGCAGAGCCGGCCCGCCGAGGGCCCTCTCCGACGCGACCCGAAAGGCCTCATCGATCGGCAAAAGGGAAAAGGGGAGAGCGAGGAAGCGGAGGCCGCGCGGCCTCCGTCACGGCAGAGCGGGCAGCCGCGCGCGTCCGTCGCCACCCGGGGGCGGACGGCAAGACGCGGGGCCCCCTGCGTGCGAGCCAGACGAAGAGGGGGCGACGTCGGCGGGGAGGTGCGACGCGACCAGAGCACCGGCAGAGCCGGCCCGCCGCGAAGCCTCCCCCACGCGCCCCCGAGCGCCACATCGATCGGCAAAGGGAAAGGGGGAGAGCGAGGAAGCGGAGGCCGCGCGGCCTCCGTCGCGGCAGAGCCGCCTCGCCGTGGAGCCTCCCCCGACGCACCCTGGGCTGGACCGCTTCGGCGAGCACCGCCTGCGTGCCCGCCCCACCTCGCTCAACACGGTGGGAGCGGAGCGGGAGACGCCGCCGTCCACCCGGCTCCGGACAACGCTTCCCTTAAGCGAGATTCCAAAGGGGCGGAGAGGAGCCGCTGAGGCTCGCTCTCCCTTCGCTTTCTAGCGTTCGAGAGTACCGGGCGACCGCCGCCGGCCTTCGTCGCCCCACAGGGAACAGCTTCCCCACGGGGGGGTGAAAAACACGGGGAGGGGGGGGGGGAGAAGGCCAGAAAAAAAACCCAGGGATAAACGAAAACAAGCCCAGACGGGACAGGACAAAATGAAACAAAAGCAGGTGGTGGCGGGGGACGACACACGCCCGACAAAACCCCTTCGAAACGAAAAACATCGAGGAGAAGGGCGACGAGGCGCCGCCGCCTCGCCCACACCCATCCTCGGGCCCTCGGCAGCCGGGGAAGCCGCGGCAGGCGCCAAAAAAAAACAAACCAAAACAAAACAGCGGGCCATTATGCGCTCGGGCTGCCGGCCACCGCGGCCGGCAGCCGGATTCTCCCACCCCGGCTCGGCGGGCTCCAGCTTAGGGCCGGAGGATAACACAAAGGACGAGGTGCCGCCACCTGCCCCGTAAACCGGTGCGCGCCCTCTCAACCGAGACCGGCTGCCCTTCTTTTCTGGGAACTCCCCCCCCGCCGCGCTCGGCGGGCTCCAGCTTAGGGCCGGAGGATAACGCAAAGGACGAGGTGCCGCCACCTGCCCCGTAAACCGGTGCGCGCCCTCTCAACCGAGACCGGCTGCCCTTCTTTTCTGGGAACTCCCCCCCCGCCGCGCTCGGCGGGCTCCAGCTTAGGGCCGGAGGATAACGCAAAGGACGAGGTGCCGCCACCTGCCCCGTAAACCGGTGCACGCCCTCTCAACCGAGACCGGCTGCCCTTCTTTTCTGGGAACTCCCCCCCCGCCGCGCTCGGCGGGCTCCAGCTTAGGGCCGGAGGATAACGCAAAGGACGAGGTGCCGCCACCTGCCCCGTAAACCGGTGCACGCCCTCTCAACCGAGACCGGCTGCCCTTCTTTTCTGGGAACTCCCCCCCCGCCGCGCTCGGCGGGCTCCAGCTTAGGGCCGGAGGATAACGCAAAGGACGAGGTGCCGCCACCTGCCCCGTAAACCGGTGCACGCCCTCTCACCGAGCATTCCCCAGAAGCCGCTCAAGGACGGGCGCTGCGGCCTTCCCGTGCACCTCGTATGGATGGAAAAGTTGGGGGGGGGGTAGAGGGGGAAAAGGAAAAAAAAAACAGGAGGAAAAGGGGGTAGAGGCGCCGCCGCCTCGCCCACACCATCCGTCCTGGGCCTTCGGCGGCCATGGAAGCCACGGCAGGCTCCGAAAAGGAGCGGGCCGTTTATGCGCCCGGGGCTGCCGGCCACCGCGGCCGGCAGCCGCTTTCACTTTTCTCCCCGCTCGGCGGGCTCCCGCTTAGGGCCGGAGTTAAAAAGAAGGGATGAGGTGCCGCCACCTGCCCCGTACCGGTGCCAACCTTCTCAACGAGCGCTCCCCAGAAACCACGCAGGGCCAGACACCGTTCTCCTTGCCGTGCAGCACCTCGTATGGCTCGAAAAAGGGGGGGGGGGGGGGGGTAAAAAAAAACGTGAGGACAAAGGGGAGTCGAGGCGGCGGCGCCGCCGCCTGCACACACACCCATCCTCGGGCCCTTCGGCGGCTGGGGAAGCCACACCAGACCCCGAAAAACAGCGGGCCGCTTCGCGCTCGGCTGCTGCCCAGCGGAACCGGCCCCCCGCTCTTCTCTCGGCGGGCTCCGGCTTAAGGCCGGAGGAAAAAAAAAAAAAAAACGACGAGGTGGTCCTGCCGCCCTCACCCCTCCCTCGCATCACCGGGACCTCCGGGGCGAGAGAAAGCCACAGCAGGCTCCCAAAGCCCCCGGCCGTCTGCTTGTGGCACGCGCCAGCAGCAACGTCCGCCGTCATCGGGTTCCCTCCGGCACCGGGGAGAAGGAAGCCGCCGCAAAGACTGCACACCCCCCGCTACCCCGGCCCGTGCGCGTTCGAGTGCCGGCGACCGCCGCCGGTCGCCGGTCTTCGCCCTGCTCCGCGGCATACGCAGCGCTCCGCTCGGCCGGCCGACCCACGAGCGCTGGCAGCCGCTCCCTAGCCCTTCTCCGGAGGCGAGTCACCGCTCGCCCCTACAGTACGGACAGGTAAGGCGCCGCCCCTGGAGGGGTCGAAGAACGCCGCCACCTCCCAGCGGGGAGGCGCGCCAGCGACGCCGACTTTTACGATGAGGTAACTGGAGGCAGCGAAAAACAGCGACCCCTTCGGCAGCTCGGAGGAGGTGGTGACGACAACAGGTCTACCCGTCACCTCCGGAAATGCGCCTAAGTCCCGCCGGAGCCGGGTAGACCTGGCCGCCGCCGTCGCGCGCCACCTGCCGGGACGAGACGGCGGCCAAGTCGCCCGCCGGAGCCGGGTAGACCTGGCCGCCGCCGTCGCGCGCCACCGGCCGGGACGAGACGGCGGCCGAGTCGCCCGCCGGAGCCGGGTAGACCTGGCGGCCGAGTCGCCCGCCGGAGCCGGGTAGACCTGGCCGCCGCCGTCGCGCGCCACCTGCCGGGACGAGACGGCGGCCAAGTCCCGCCGGAGCCGGGTAGACCTGCCGGCCGAGTCGCCCGCCGGAGCCGGGTAGACCTGGCGGCCGAGTCGCCCGCCGGAGCCGGGTAGACCTGGCCGCCGCCGTCGCGCGCCACCTGCCGGGACGAGACGGCGGCCAAGTCCCGCCGGAGCCGGGTAGACCTGCCGGCCGAGTCGCCCGCCGGAGCCGGGTAGACCTGGCGGCCGAGTCGCCCGCCGGAACCGGGTAGACCTGGCGGCCGAGTCGCCCGCCGGAGCCGGGTAGACCTGGCGGCCGAGTCGCCCGCCGGAGCCGGGTAGACCTGGCGGCCGAGTCGCCCGCCGGAACCGGGTAGACCTGGCGGCCGAGTCGCCCGCCGGAGCCGGGTAGACCTGGCGGCCGAGTCGCCCGCCGGAGCCGGGTAGACCTGGCGGCCGAGTCGCCCGCCGGAGCCGGGTAGACCTGGCGGCCGAGTCGCCCGCCGGAGCCGGGTAGACCTGGCCGCCGCCGTCGCGCGCCACCTGCCGGGACGAGACGGCGGCCAAGTCCCGCCGGAGCCGGGTAGACCTGCCGGCCGAGTCGCCCGCCGGAGCCGGGTAGACCTGCCGGCCGAGTCGCCCGCCGGAGCCGGGTAGACCTGCCGGCCGAGTCGCCCGCCGGAGCCGGGTAGACCTGGCGGCCGAGTCGCCCGCCGGAGCCGGGTAGACCTGGCGGCCGAGTCGCCCGCCGGAGCCGGGTAGACCTGGCGGCCGAGTCGCCCGCCGGAGCCGGGTAGACCTGGCCGCCGCCGTCGCGCGCCACCTGCCGGGACGAGACGGCGGCCAAGTCCCGCCGGAGCCGGGTAGACCTGCCGGCCGAGTCGCCCGCCGGAGCCGGGTAGACCTGGCGGCCAAGTCCCGCCGGAGCCGGGTGGACTTGGCCGCCCTCGCCCGCCCGCTGCCGGGGTATACGTGGCGGCTGGCTGCAGAGCCGGCTGGACCTGCCGACCACTCGCGTGCTCTGGAGCCGGGTAGACCGGGAAGCCGCCGAACGGCGGCCGTAGCCCGTTTCTCCCGGCGGGGTTCAGCGGCGGTGGGGCCGCGCGTGTGTCGTCCGTCGTGGTCGTGGTGGCGTGTGCGTCCCCCACCCCACCCCGTGCCCCCGTCCCCGTTTCCAAGATTTAAGCGGAGCTGATACAAGGGAGCGCGTTTCAAGGCGCTGCCCCGTGCAACAGTGAATTTCTCCTGGCTGGTTTCGATAGAAGAGGAAGCGTACGACGTGAACACGAAAGCTTGAAAAGCGTTCTTCGTCTTTACCGTCCGCCCGCCCGCCCGCCCGCCCGGCCCGGCCCGGCCCGGCCCGGCCCCGCCGCGCGGCTCTGGGCAAGTGTGCCCGAGCAGACCCCGGCCGGCTCTTCTCCCTCCCTGGCTGGCGGGGGTGCGGGTAGAGGCGGCGGCAGGCGCCCGCAGGCGGGCGCTCGCCGGCTTTTGGGTTTTGTTTTTGTTTGGAGTTTTTGTGTTTTTTATTTTTCGGTTTGGCGGTGTGAGGCTTTGTTTCGTCTGGGGTTGGGGGGGGTGGGGGTGGTGGTGTCGGGGTCGGGGGGGGGTCGGCGGGTGTGCTTTTTCCCCCTGCCGCCCTTTGGTTTCGTCTTGATTTTTATTTTGGTGGGTGGGGGTCGGGGTGGGGGGGTGGGGGGAGGTGGTGGTGGTGGTGGTGGTGGGGAGTGTGTTTACGAGAAATAGATTAAAACCTGTGTCTGCCAGGCTGCAGACGCCCTGCACCCCCGTGCACTCGCACCCCCGCCTCGAGGGCGCGGCTCTCTCCCCCTCACTCCGTCCCCGGAGCCGCAGGCCTCCCCCCTGGACCGCAGACTCCCCGGCGCCGCGGAGCGGCG
Source organism: Vanellus vanellus (assembly GCF_965231255.1). Lineage (NCBI taxonomy): Eukaryota > Metazoa > Chordata > Aves > Charadriiformes > Charadriidae > Vanellus > Vanellus vanellus. The sequence continues at coordinate 6,909 of NW_028127144.1, read as the reverse complement.
GGGGTGGGGTGGGGTGGGGTGGGGGGGCGCAGCCCCGCGCCCTGCGCAAGCGCATGCGGACCCCCGCCCGCGGTCAAAAGGCGTCGCTTCCCGCCCGCGCCAACGGTCCCGCGCTCGGTCGCAGGGGCGGCAGCAGCGGCGGGGAAGGGATGCTGGTGCAGAGGCAGGCGAGAGAGGTCGGCGAGCAGGCGGGGAGCCTGGTAGGCGGGGGGGGAGGTGTATGCGTGGTGGTGGTGGTGGTGGTGGTGGGGTCGTCTCTCTTCGGAGAAGATTCCGGGTCGGGCGGGTTTTTTTTTTGGTGGGGTCCATCCGTCCGTCCCCCGTCGTGTGGTGTCTGTCCCGTCCCCCGTCCCCCCCCCGGCGTTTCGCGTTCATTTGGTTTTCGACCCGCAGCAGGGGCGGGCGAGTGACTGGGAAGGAAAGGCGGGAGCCGGGGCACGGGCACGGCAGGGTAGAGACACGGCAGCCGGGGGTTAGAGACCGCACACCGCCGGCTAGTCCCCTCTCCCGGCCCGGGCACGGAGCCGCCAGGGGCTCCGCCGGGTCCTAAAGTCTCCCACCGTCCGTTCCCCGGGGGCACGAGAAACCCGTTGGCGGCGGGCGGGGGTGGAGGGGGAAGTTTGGGGGGGGGGTGGGGGGTGGGGGGTGGTGGTGTGCCGTTGGGGGGCGGGGCACGTCACGTCGCGCACGCGGTGGCAGGCGAGGGGCTCGGGCGGTGGCGGGGGGGGGGGGGGGGGGCCTGGGCCTGGGGGGGGGACGACGGGGCGGGGCACGTCGCGCACGCGGTGGCAGGCGAGGGGCTCGGGCGGTGGCAGGGGGGGAGGGGCCTGGGGGGGGGAACGACGGGGCGGGGCACGTCGCGCACGCGGTGGCAGGCGAGGGGCTCGGGCGGTGGCGGGGGGGGAGGGGGGGGGGCCTGGGGGGGGACGACGGGGCGGGGGGCGGTGTGTGCTTTTGTAAGGGAGTGACCACGCAAGAAATGAGAAAGGGGTGTGACGCCGTCGATAACGCTGCCTTCTCTGTGACAGACTGCCTCGTCGGCCGCCTCCCCGTGCGGCCTGCTCCCGGGCCTCGTCTGCGGGCGCGGTCTTGGGCTCGTCTGCCCGGTCGGTCGAAGCCGTCCCCGGGAGGGGAGAGGCCGCCTGCCTCGGCCTGGCCGTGACACCCGGGCTCCAGCTGCCGGAGAGGTGGGCCGCGCTTCCGACCCACGGCCGCCGGCGCCGGCGGCGCGCCTTCCAGGGGTGAGCGCCGCCGAGAGGACGGGGGGGCCCGGCAGGAAGCCTTAGGCCGAGGGGGGAGCCCGCTCCTTTGCCGACGGCCGGGGGACGCCGCTCGCCAGAGCCCCTCGGCTCCCGGGATGCCCGGCCCGGTCGGCTCGGGCCGGGAGACCGCCGTGACTCGCGGGCCGGCCGCGACCTTTGAGAGGCCTTCTCGGGACGCGGGGCCTGAGGGCCTGTCCCGGCAGACGGGCTGGGGTGGGGGGCAAACAGAAACGAACGCCCCGCCACCCCCCAAAAAGAGGCGAGCGAGAACCTGAACGCACCGACGCACAGAGGAAGAAAGCGAGCGCTTCACGGAGGACGACAATAAAGAAAGGCAGGGGGTGCGGGCGGGCTGCGCGTGAAGAGGCGAGCGAGAACCTGAACGCACCGACGCACAGAGGAAGAAAGCGAGCGCTTCACGGAGGACGACAATAAAGAAAGGCAGGGGGTGCGGGCGGGCTGCGCGTGTCTTTCTTGACGCAGAGCTCTGCGGGACGGGGGCGCGCGGGCGGGCGCTTTGCGGGGAGCGGCGTGGGGAGGGGAGGAAAGAAAAGGCGTTAAGAAGGAACGCCTGGCAATTCACGGGCTAGCTAGCGAAGGAAGGAACGGGAGAGCGAGAACGCCGAGACGCGCTGTCGTCACGTGCG
>NW_028127145.1:0-29944 GCF_965231255.1 Vanellus vanellus | reverse complement strand
GTCCTCACTGCCTCCTGGAACCCCTTCAAATGCCCCAGACAATTTGGCCCTCTCTGCTTTCCTGCGCACTCTAGCCTCAAAAGCACCTTTTTTCACTTTCGGCGCCCTCCGGAGCAAAAAAGACAAACGTCCAGCTTTTGCTGCCACAGCAAAGGTGCCAGCGGGGAAAAGTGATGCTGGTCCTCACTGCCTCCTGGAACCCCTTCAAATGCCCCAGACAATTTGGCCCTCTCTGCTTTCCTGCGCACTCTAGCCTCAAAAGCACCTTTTTTCACTTTCGGCGCCCTCCCGGAGCAAAAAAGACAAACGTCCAGCTTTTGCTGCCACAGCAAAGGTGCCAGCGGGGAAAAGTGATGCTGGTCCTCACTGCCTCCTGGAACCCCTTCAAATGCCCCAGACAATTTGGCCCTCTCTGCTTTCCTGCGCACTCTAGCCTCAAAAGCACCTTTTTTCACTTTCGGCGCCCTCCAGAGGAAAAAAGACAAACGTCCAGCTTTTGCTGCCACAGCAAAGGTGCCAGCGGGGAAAAGTGATGCTGGTCCTCACTGCCTCCTGGAACCCCTTCAAATGCCCCAGACAATTTGGCCCTCTCTGCTTTCCTGCGCACTCTAGCCTCAAAAGCACCTTTTTTCACTTTCGGCGCCCTCCGGAGCAAAAAAGACAAACGTCCAGCTTTTGCTGCCACAGCAAAGGTGCCAGCGGGGAAAAGTGATGCTGGTCCTCACTGCCTCCTGGAACCCCTTCAATGCCCCAGACAATTTGGCCCTCTCTGCTTTCCTGCGCACTCTAGCCTCAAAAGCACCTTTTTTCACTTTCGGCGCCCTCCGGAGCAAAAAAGACAAACGTCCAGCTTTTGCTGCCACAGCAAAGGTGCCAGCGGGGAAAAGTGATGCTGGTCCTCACTGCCTCCTGGAACCCCTTCAAATGCCCCAGACAATTTGGCCCTCTCTGCTTTCCTGCGCACTCTAGCCTCAAAAGCACCTTTTTTCACTTTCGGCGCCCTCCGGAGCAAAAAAGACAAACGTCCAGCTTTTGCTGCCACAGCAAAGGTGCCAGCGGGGAAAAGTGATGCTGGTCCTCACTGCCTCCTGGAACCCCTTCAAATGCCCCAGACAATTTGGCCCTCTCTGCTTTCCTGCGCACTCTAGCCTCAAAAGCACCTTTTTTCACTTTCGGCGCCCCCCAGAGGAAAAAAGACAAACGTCCAGCTTTTGCTGCCACAGCAAAGGTGCCAGCGGGGAAAAGTGATGCTGGTCCTCACTGCCTCCTGGAACCCCTTCAAATGCCCCAGACAATTTGGCCCTCTCTGCTTTCCTGCGCACTCTAGCCTCAAAAGCACCTTTTTTCACTTTCGGCGCCCTCCGGAGGAAAAAAGACAAACGTCCAGCTTTTGCTGCCACAGCAAAGGTGCCAGCGGGGAAAAGTGATGCTGGTCCTCACTGCCTCCTGGAACCCCTTCAAATGCCCCAGACAATTTGGCCCTCTCTGCTTTCCTGCGCACTCTAGCCTCAAAAGCACCTTTTTTCACTTTCGGCGCCCCCCAGAGGAAAAAAGACAAACGTCCAGCTTTTGCTGCCACAGCAAAGGTGCCAGCGGGGAAAAGTGATGCTGGTCCTCACTGCCTCCTGGAACCCCTTCAAATGCCCCAGACAATTTGGCCCTCTCTGCTTTCCTGCGCACTCTAGCCTCAAAAGCACCTTTTTTCACTTTCGGCGCCCTCCGGAGCAAAAAAGACAAACGTCCAGCTTTTGCTGCCACAGCAAAGGTGCCAGCGGGGAAAAGTGATGCTGGTCCTCACTGCCTCCTGGAACCCCTTCAAATGCCCCAGACAATTTGGCCCTCTCTGCTTTCCTGCGCACTCTAGCCTCAAAAGCACCTTTTTTCACTTTCGGCGCCCTCCGGAGCAAAAAAGACAAACGTCCAGCTTTTGCTGCCACAGCAAAGGTGCCAGCGGGGAAAAGTGATGCTGGTCCTCACTGCCTCCTGGAACCCCTTCAAATGCCCCAGACAATTTGGCCCTCTCTGCTTTCCTGCGCACTCTAGCCTCAAAAGCACCTTTTTTCACTTTCGGCGCCCCCCAGAGGAAAAAAGACAAACGTCCAGCTTTTGCTGCCACAGCAAAGGTGCCAGCGGGGAAAAGTGATGCTGGTCCTCACTGCCTCCTGGAACCCCTTCAAATGCCCCAGACAATTTGGCCCTCTCTGCTTTCCTGCGCACTCTAGCCTCAAAAGCACCTTTTTTCACTTTCGGCGCCCTCCGGAGGAAAAAAGACAAACGTCCAGCTTTTGCTGCCACAGCAAAGGTGCCAGCGGGGAAAAGTGATGCTGGTCCTCACTGCCTCCTGGAACCCCTTCAAATGCCCCAGACAATTTGGCCCTCTCTGCTTTCCTGCTGACTCTAGCCTCAAAAGCACCTTTTTTCACTTTTGGCGCCCTCCGGAGCAAAAAAGACAAACGTCCAGCTTTTGCTGCCACAGCAAAGGTGCCAGCGGGGAAAAGTGATGCTGGTCCTCACTGCCTCCTGGAACCCCTTCAAATGCCCCAGACAATTTGGCCCTCTCTGCTTTCCTGCGCACTCTAGCCTCAAAAGCACCTTTTTTCGCTTTCGCCGCTGTTTGGAGCAAAAAAGACAAACGTCCAGCTTTTGCTGCCACAGCAAAGGTGCCAGCGGGGAAAAGTGATGCTGGTCCTCACTGCCTCCTGGAACCCCTTCAAATGCCCCAGACAATTTGGCCCTCTCTGCTTTCCTGCGCACTCTAGCCTCAAAAGCACCTATTTTCACTTTCGGCGCCCCCCAGAGGAAAAAAGACAAACGTCCAGCTTTTGCTGCCACAGCAAAGGTGCCAGCGGGGAAAAGTGATGCTGGTCCTCACTGCCTCCTGGAACCCCTTCAAATGCCCCAGACAATTTGGCCCTCTCTGCTTTCCTGCGCACTCTAGCCTCAAAAGCACCTTTTTTCACTTTCGGCGCCCCCCAGAGGAAAAAAGACAAACGTCCAGCTTTTGCTGCCACAGCAAAGGTGCCAGCGGGGAAAAGTGATGCTGGTCCTCACTGCCTCCTGGAACCCCTTCAAATGCCCCAGACAATTTGGCCCTCTCTGCTTTCCTGCGCACTCTAGCCTCAAAAGCACCTTTTTTCAGTATCGGCGCCCTCCGGAGCAAAAAAGACAAACGTCCAGCTTTTGCTGCCACAGCAAAGGTGCCAGCGGGGAAAAGTGATGCTGGTCCTCACTGCCTCCTGGAACCCCTTCAAATGCCCCAGACAATTTGGCCCTCTCTGCTTTCCTGCGCACTCTAGCCTCAAAAGCACCTTTTTTCACTTTCGGCGCCCCCCAGAGGAAAAAAAACAAACGTCCAGCTTTTGCTGCCACAGCAAAGGTGCCAGCGGGGAAAAGTGATGCTGGTCCTCACTGCCTCCTGGAACCCCTTCAAATGCCCCAGACAATTTGGCCCTCTCTGCTTTCCTGCGCACTCTAGCCTCAAAAGCACCTTTTTTCACTTTCGGCGCCCTCCGGAGAAAAAAAGACAAACGTCCAGCTTTTGCTGCCACAGCAAAGGTGCCAGCGGGGAAAAGTGATGCTGGTCCTCACTGCCTCCTGGAACCCCTTCAAATGCCCCAGACAATTTGGCCCTCTCTGCTTTCCTGCCGACTCTAGCCTCAAAAGCACCTTTTTTCAGTATCGGCGCCCTCCGGAGCAAAAAAGACAAACGTCCAGCTTTTGCTGCCACAGCAAAGGTGCCAGCGGGGAAAAGTGATGCTGGTCCTCACTGCCTCCTGGAACCCCTTCAAATGCCCCAGACAATTTGGCCCTCTCTGCTTTCCTGCGCACTCTAGCCTCAAAAGCACCTTTTTTAACTTTCGGCGCCCTCCGGAGGAAAAAAGACAAACGTCCAGCTTTTGCTGCCACAGCAAAGGTGCCAGCGGGGAAAAGTGATGCTGGTCCTCACTGCCTCCTGGAACCCCTTCAAATGCCCCAGACAATTTGGCCCTCTCTGCTTTCCTGCGCACTCTAGCCTCAAAAGCACCTTTTTTCACTTTCGGCGCCCCCCAGAGGAAAAAAGACAAACGTCCAGCTTTTGCTGCCACAGCAAAGGTGCCAGCGGGGAAAAGTGATGCTGGTCCTCACTGCCTCCTGGAACCCCTTCAAATGCCCCAGACAATTTGGCCCTCTCTGCTTTCCTGCGCACTCTAGCCTCAAAAGCACCTTTTTTCACTTTCGGCGCCCCCCAGAGGAAAAAAGACAAACGTCCAGCTTTTGCTGCCACAGCAAAGGTGCCAGCGGGGAAAAGTGATGCTGGTCCTCACTGCCTCCTGGAACCCCTTCAAATGCCCCAGACAATTTGGCCCTCTCTGCTTTCCTGCGCACTCTAGCCTCAAAAGCACCTTTTTTCACTTTCGGCGCCCTCCGGAGGAAAAAAGACAAACGTCCAGCTTTTGCTGCCACAGCAAAGGTGCCAGCGGGGAAAAGTGATGCTGGTCCTCACTGCCTCCTGGAACCCCTTCAAATGCCCCAGACAATTTGGCCCTCTCTGCTTTCCTGCTGACTCTAGCCTCAAAAGCACCTTTTTTCACTTTTGGCGCCCTCCGGAGCAAAAAAGACAAACGTCCAGCTTTTGCTGCCACAGCAAAGGTGCCAGCGGGGAAAAGTGATGCTGGTCCTCACTGCCTCCTGGAACCCCTTCAAATGCCCCAGACAATTTGGCCCTCTCTGCTTTCCTGCGCACTCTAGCCTCAAAAGCACCTTTTTTCGCTTTCGCCGCTGTTTGGAGCAAAAAAGACAAACGTCCAGCTTTTGCTGCCACAGCAAAGGTGCCAGCGGGGAAAAGTGATGCTGGTCCTCACTGCCTCCTGGAACCCCTTCAAATGCCCCAGACAATTTGGCCCTCTCTGCTTTCCTGCGCACTCTAGCCTCAAAAGCACCTATTTTCACTTTTGGCGCCCCCCAGAGGAAAAAAGACAAACGTCCAGCTTTTGCTGCCACAGCAAAGGTGCCAGCGGGGAAAAGTGATGCTGGTCCTCACTGCCTCCTGGAACCCCTTCAAATGCCCCAGACAATTTGGCCCTCTCTGCTTTCCTGCCGACTCTAGCCTCAAAAGCACCTTTTTTCACTTTCGGCGCCCCCCAGAGGAAAAAAGACAAACGTCCAGCTTTTGCTGCCACAGCAAAGGTGCCAGCGGGGAAAAGTGATGCTGGTCCTCACTGCCTCCTGGAACCCCTTCAAATGCCCCAGACAATTTGGCCCTCTCTGCTTTCCTGCGCACTCTAGCCTCAAAAGCACCTTTTTTCAGTATCGGCGCCCTCCGGAGCAAAAAAGACAAACGTCCAGCTTTTGCTGCCACAGCAAAGGTGCCAGCGGGGAAAAGTGATGCTGGTCCTCACTGCCTCCTGGAACCCCTTCAAATGCCCCAGACAATTTGGCCCTCTCTGCTTTCCTGCGCACTCTAGCCTCAAAAGCACCTTTTTTCACTTTCGGCGCCCTCCGGAGCAAAAAAGACAAACGTCCAGCTTTTGCTGCCACAGCAAAGGTGCCAGCGGGGAAAAGTGATGCTGGTCCTCACTGCCTCCTGGAACCCCTTCAAATGCCCCAGACAATTTGGCCCTCTCTGCTTTCCTGCGCACTCTAGCCTCAAAAGCACCTTTTTTAACTTTCGGCGCCCTCCGGAGGAAAAAAGACAAACGTCCAGCTTTTGCTGCCACAGCAAAGGTGCCAGCGGGGAAAAGTGATGCTGGTCCTCACTGCCTCCTGGAACCCCTTCAAATGCCCCAGACAATTTGGCCCTCTCTGCTTTCCTGCGCACTCTAGCCTCAAAAGCACCTTTTTTCACTTTCGGCGCCCTCCGGAGGAAAAAAGACAAACGTCCAGCTTTTGCTGCCACAGCAAAGGTGCCAGCGGGGAAAAGTGATGCTGGTCCTCACTGCCTCCTGGAAACCCTTCAAATGCCCCAGACAATTTGGCCCTCTCTGCTTTCCTGCGCACTCTAGCCTCAAAAGCACCTTTTTTCACTTTCGGCGCCCCCCAGAGGAAAAAAGACAAACGTCCAGCTTTTGCTGCCACAGCAAAGGTGCCAGCGGGGAAAAGTGATGCTGGTCCTCACTGCCTCCTGGAACCCCTTCAAATGCCCCAGACAATTTGGCCCTCTCTGCTTTCCTGCGCACTCTAGCCTCAAAAGCACCTTTTTTCACTTTCGGCGCCCCCCAGAGGAAAAAAGACAAACGTCCAGCTTTTGCTGCCACAGCAAAGGTGCCAGCGGGGAAAAGTGATGCTGGTCCTCACTGCCTCCTGGAACCCCTTCAAATGCCCCAGACAATTTGGCCCTCTCTGCTTTCCTGCGCACTCTAGCCTCAAAAGCACCTTTTTTCACTTTCGGCGCCCCCCAGAGGAAAAAAGACAAACGTCCAGCTTTTGCTGCCACAGCAAAGGTGCCAGCGGGGAAAAGTGATGCTGGTCCTCACTGCCTCCTGGAACCCCTTCAAATGCCCCAGACAATTTGGCCCTCTCTGCTTTCCTGCGCACTCTAGCCTCAAAAGCACCTTTTTTCACTTTCGGCGCCCCCCAGAGGAAAAAAGACAAACGTCCAGCTTTTGCTGCCACAGCAAAGGTGCCAGCGGGGAAAAGTGATGCTGGTCCTCACTGCCTCCTGGAACCCCTTCAAATGCCCCAGACAATTTGGCCCTCTCTGCTTTCCTGCGCACTCTAGCCTCAAAAGCACCTTTTTTCACTTTCGGCGCCCTCCGGAGGAAAAAAGACAAACGTCCAGCTTTTGCTGCCACAGCAAAGGTGCCAGCGGGGAAAAGTGATGCTGGTCCTCACTGCCTCCTGGAACCCCTTCAAATGCCCCAGACAATTTGGCCCTCTCTGCTTTCCTGCTGACTCTAGCCTCAAAAGCACCTTTTTTCACTTTTGGCGCCCTCCGGAGCAAAAAAGACAAACGTCCAGCTTTTGCTGCCACAGCAAAGGTGCCAGCGGGGAAAAGTGATGCTGGTCCTCACTGCCTCCTGGAACCCCTTCAAATGCCCCAGACAATTTGGCCCTCTCTGCTTTCCTGCGCACTCTAGCCTCAAAAGCACCTTTTTTCGCTTTCGCCGCTGTTTGGAGCAAAAAAGACAAACGTCCAGCTTTTGCTGCCACAGCAAAGGTGCCAGCGGGGAAAAGTGATGCTGGTCCTCACTGCCTCCTGGAACCCCTTCAAATGCCCCAGACAATTTGGCCCTCTCTGCTTTCCTGCGCACTCTAGCCTCAAAAGCACCTATTTTCACTTTTGGCGCCCCCCAGAGGAAAAAAGACAAACGTCCAGCTTTTGCTGCCACAGCAAAGGTGCCAGCGGGGAAAAGTGATGCTGGTCCTCACTGCCTCCTGGAACCCCTTCAAATGCCCCAGACAATTTGGCCCTCTCTGCTTTCCTGCCGACTCTAGCCTCAAAAGCACCTTTTTTCACTTTCGGCGCCCCCCAGAGGAAAAAAGACAAACGTCCAGCTTTTGCTGCCACAGCAAAGGTGCCAGCGGGGAAAAGTGATGCTGGTCCTCACTGCCTCCTGGAACCCCTTCAAATGCCCCAGACAATTTGGCCCTCTCTGCTTTCCTGCGCACTCTAGCCTCAAAAGCACCTTTTTTCAGTATCGGCGCCCTCCGGAGCAAAAAAGACAAACGTCCAGCTTTTGCTGCCACAGCAAAGGTGCCAGCGGGGAAAAGTGATGCTGGTCCTCACTGCCTCCTGGAACCCCTTCAAATGCCCCAGACAATTTGGCCCTCTCTGCTTTCCTGCGCACTCTAGCCTCAAAAGCACCTTTTTTCACTTTCGGCGCCCTCCGGAGCAAAAAAGACAAACGTCCAGCTTTTGCTGCCACAGCAAAGGTGCCAGCGGGGAAAAGTGATGCTGGTCCTCACTGCCTCCTGGAACCCCTTCAAATGCCCCAGACAATTTGGCCCTCTCTGCTTTCCTGCGCACTCTAGCCTCAAAAGCACCTTTTTTCACTTTCGGCGCCCTCCGGAGGAAAAAAGACAAACGTCCAGCTTTTGCTGCCACAGCAAAGGTGCCAGCGGGGAAAAGTGATGCTGGTCCTCACTGCCTCCTGGAACCCCTTCAAATGCCCCAGACAATTTGGCCCTCTCTGCTTTCCTGCGCACTCTAGCCTCAAAAGCACCTTTTTTCACTTTCGGCGCCCCCCAGAGGAAAAAAGACAAACGTCCAGCTTTTGCTGCCACAGCAAAGGTGCCAGCGGGGAAAAGTGATGCTGGTCCTCACTGCCTCCTGGAACCCCTTCAAATGCCCCAGACAATTTGGCCCTCTCTGCTTTCCTGCGCACTCTAGCCTCAAAAGCACCTTTTTTCAGTATCGGCGCCCTCCGGAGCAAAAAAGACAAACGTCCAGCTTTTGCTGCCACAGCAAAGGTGCCAGCGGGGAAAAGTGATGCTGGTCCTCACTGCCTCCTGGAACCCCTTCAAATGCCCCAGACAATTTGGCCCTCTCTGCTTTCCTGCGCACTCTAGCCTCAAAAGCACCTTTTTTCACTTTCGGCGCCCCCCAGAGGAAAAAAGACAAACGTCCAGCTTTTGCTGCCACAGCAAAGGTGCCAGCGGGGAAAAGTGATGCTGGTCCTCACTGCCTCCTGGAACCCCTTCAAATGCCCCAGACAATTTGGCCCTCTCTGCTTTCCTGCGCACTCTAGCCTCAAAAGCACCTTTTTTCACTTTCGGCGCCCCCCAGAGGAAAAAAGACAAACGTCCAGCTTTTGCTGCCACAGCAAAGGTGCCAGCGGGGAAAAGTGATGCTGGTCCTCACTGCCTCCTGGAACCCCTTCAAATGCCCCAGACAATTTGGCCCTCTCTGCTTTCCTGCGCACTCTAGCCTCAAAAGCACCTTTTTTCACTTTCGGCGCCCTCCGGAGCAAAAAAGACAAACGTCCAGCTTTTGCTGCCACAGCAAAGGTGCCAGCGGGGAAAAGTGATGCTGGTCCTCACTGCCTCCTGGAACCCCTTCAAATGCCCCAGACAATTTGGCCCTCTCTGCTTTCCTGCCGACTCTAGCCTCAAAAGCACCTTTTTTCACTTTCGGCGCCCCCCAGAGGAAAAAAGACAAACGTCCAGCTTTTGCTGCCACAGCAAAGGTGCCAGCGGGGAAAAGTGATGCTGGTCCTCACTGCCTCCTGGAACCCCTTCAAATGCCCCAGACAATTTGGCCCTCTCTGCTTTCCTGCGCACTCTAGCCTCAAAAGCACCTTTTTTCACTTTCGGCATCCTCCGGAGCAAAAAAGACAAACGTTCAGCTTTTGCTGCCACAGCAAAGGTGCCAGCGGGGAAAAGTGATGCTGGTCCTCACTGCCTCCTGGAACCCCTTCAAATGCCCCAGACAATTTGGCCCTCTCTGCTTTCCTGCGCACTCTAGCCTCAAAAGCACCTTTTTTCACTTTCGGCGCCCCCCAGAGGAAAAAAGACAAACGTCCAGCTTTTGCTGCCACAGCAAAGGTGCCAGCGGGGAAAAGTGATGCTGGTCCTCACTGCCTCCTGGAACCCCTTCAAATGCCCCAGACAATTTGGCCCTCTCTGCTTTCCTGCGCACTCTAGCCTCAAAAGCACCTTTTTTCAGTATCGGCGCCCTCCGGAGCAAAAAAGACAAACGTCCAGCTTTTGCTGCCACAGCAAAGGTGCCAGCGGGGAAAAGTGATGCTGGTCCTCACTGCCTCCTGGAACCCCTTCAAATGCCCGAGACAATTTGGCCCTCTCTGCTTTCCTGCGCACTCTAGCCTCAAAAGCACCTTTTTTCACTTTCGGCGCCCTCCGGAGGAAAAAAGACAAACGTCCAGCTTTTGCTGCCACAGCAAAGGTGCCAGCGGGGAAAAGTGATGCTGGTCCTCACTGCCTCCTGGAACCCCTTCAAATGCCCCAGACAATTTGGCCCTCTCTGCTTTCCTGCGCACTCTAGCCTCAAAAGCACCTTTTTTCACTTTCGGCGCCCCCCAGAGGAAAAAAGACAAACGTCCAGCTTTTGCTGCCACAGCAAAGGTGCCAGCGGGGAAAAGTGATGCTGGTCCTCACTGCCTCCTGGAACCCCTTCAAATGCCCCAGACAATTTGGCCCTCTCTGCTTTCCTGCGCACTCTATCCTCACAAGCACCTTTTTTCACTTTCGGCGCCCCCCAGAGGAAAAAAGACAAACGTCCAGCTTTTGCTGCCACAGCAAAGGTGCCAGCGGGGAAAAGTGATGCTGGTCCTCACTGCCTCCTGGAACCCCTTCAAATGCCCCAGACAATTTGGCCCTCTCTGCTTTCCTGCGCACTCTAGCCTCAAAAGCACCTTTTTTCACTTTCGGCGCCCTCCGGAGCAAAAAAGACAAACGTCCAGCTTTTGCTGCCACAGCAAAGGTGCCAGCGGGGAAAAGTGATGCTGGTCCTCACTGCCTCCTGGAACCCCTTCAAATGCCCCAGACAATTTGGCCCTCTCTGCTTTCCTGCGCACTCTAGCCTCAAAAGCACCTTTTTTCACTTTCGGCGCCCTCCGGAGCAAAAAATACAAACGTCCAGCTTTTGCTGCCACAGCAAAGGTGCCAGCGGGGAAAAGTGATGCTGGTCCTCACTGCCTCCTGGAACCCCTTCAAATGCCCCAGACAATTTGGCCCTCTCTGCTTTCCTGCGCACTCTAGCCTCAAAAGCACCTTTTTTCACTTTCGGCGCCCCCCAGAGGAAAAAAGACAAACGTCCAGCTTTTGCTGCCACAGCAAAGGTGCCAGCGGGGAAAAGTGATGCTGGTCCTCACTGCCTCCTGGAACCCCTTCAAATGCCCCAGACAATTTGGCCCTCTCTGCTTTCCTGCGCACTCTAGCCTCAAAAGCACCTTTTTTCACTTTCGGCGCCCCCCAGAGGAAAAAAGACAAACGTCCAGCTTTTGCTGCCACAGCAAAGGTGCCAGCGGGGAAAAGTGATGCTGGTCCTCACTGCCTCCTGGAACCCCTTCAAATGCCCCAGACAATTTGGCCCTCTCTGCTTTCCTGCGCACTCTAGCCTCAAAAGCACCTTTTTTCACTTTCGGCGCCCTCCGGAGCAAAAAAGACAAACGTCCAGCTTTTGCTGCCACAGCAAAGGTGCCAGCGGGGAAAAGTGATGCTGGTCCTCACTGCCTCCTGGAACCCCTTCAAATGCCCCAGACAATTTGGCCCTCTCTGCTTTCCTGCGCACTCTAGCCTCAAAAGCACCTTTTTTCACTTTCGGCGCCCCCCAGAGGAAAAAAGACAAACGTCCAGCTTTTGCTGCCACAGCAAAGGTGCCAGCGGGGAAAAGTGATGCTGGTCCTCACTGCCTCCTGGAACCCCTTCAAATGCCCCAGACAATTTGGCCCTCTCTGCTTTCCTGCGCACTCTAGCCTCAAAAGCACCTTTTTTCACTTTCGGCGCCCTCCGGAGGAAAAAAGACAAACGTCCAGCTTTTGCTGCCACAGCAAAGGTGCCAGCGGGGAAAAGTGATGCTGGTCCTCACTGCCTCCTGGAACCCCTTCAAATGCCCCAGACAATTTGGCCCTCTCTGCTTTCCTGCGCACTCTAGCCTCAAAAGCACCTTTTTTCACTTTCGGCGCCCTCCGGAGGAAAAAAGACAAACGTCCAGCTTTTGCTGCCACAGCAAAGGTGCCAGCGGGGAAAAGTGATGCTGGTCCTCACTGCCTCCTGGAACCCCTTCAAATGCCCCAGACAATTTGGCCCTCTCTGCTTTCCTGCCGACTCTAGCCTCAAAAGCACCTTTTTTCACTTTCGGCGCCCTCCGGAGCAAAAAAGACAAACGTCCAGCTTTTGCTGCCACAGCAAAGGTGCCAGCGGGGAAAAGTGATGCTGGTCCTCACTGCCTCCTGGAACCCCTTCAAATGCCCCAGACAATTTGGCCCTCTCTGCTTTCCTGCGCACTCTATCCTCACAAGCACCTTTTTTCGCTTTCGCCGCTGTTTGGAGCAAAAAAGACAAAAGTCCAGCTTTTGCTGCCTCAGCAAAGGTGCCAGCGGGGAAAAGTGATGCTGGTCCTCACTGCCTCCTGGAACCCCTTCAAATGCCCCAGACAATTTGGCCCTCTCTGCTTTCCTGCGCACTCTAGCCTCAAAAGCACCTTTTTTCACTTTCGGCGCCCCCCAGAGGAAAAAAGACAAACGTCCAGCTTTTGCTGCCACAGCAAAGGTGCCAGCGGGGAAAAGTGATGCTGGTCCTCACTGCCTCCTGGAACCCCTTCAAATGCCCCAGACAATTTGGCCCTCTCTGCTTTCCTGCGCACTCTAGCCTCAAAAGCACCTTTTTTCAGTATCGGCGCCCTCCGGAGGAAAAAAGACAAACGTCCAGCTTTTGCTGCCACAGCAAAGGTGCCAGCGGGGAAAAGTGATGCTGGTCCTCACTGCCTCCTGGAACCCCTTCAAATGCCCCAGACAATTTGGCCCTCTCTGCTTTCCTGCCGACTCTAGCCTCAAAAGCACCTTTTTTCAGTATCGGCGCCCTCCGGAGGAAAAAAGACAAACGTCCAGCTTTTGCTGCCACAGCAAAGGTGCCAGCGGGGAAAAGTGATGCTGGTCCTCACTGCCTCCTGGAACCCCTTCAAATGCCCCAGACAATTTGGCCCTCTCTGCTTTCCTGCGCACTCTAGCCTCAAAAGCACCTTTTTTCACTTTCGGCGCCCTCCGGAGCAAAAAAGACAAACGTCCAGCTTTTGCTGCCACAGCAAAGGTGCCAGCGGGGAAAAGTGATGCTGGTCCTCACTGCCTCCTGGAACCCCTTCAAATGCCCCAGACAATTTGGCCCTCTCTGCTTTCCTGCGCACTCTAGCCTCAAAAGCACCTTTTTTCACTTTCGGCGCCCCCCAGAGGAAAAAAGACAAACGTCCAGCTTTTGCTGCCACAGCAAAGGTGCCAGCGGGGAAAAGTGATGCTGGTCCTCACTGCCTCCTGGAACCCCTTCAAATGCCCCAGACAATTTGGCCCTCTCTGCTTTCCTGCGCACTCTAGCCTCAAAAGCACCTTTTTTCACTTTCGGCGCCCTCCGGAGCAAAAAAGACAAACGTCCAGCTTTTGCTGCCACAGCAAAGGTGCCAGCGGGGAAAAGTGATGCTGGTCCTCACTGCCTCCTGGAACCCCTTCAAATGCCCCAGACAATTTGGCCCTCTCTGCTTTCCTGCCGACTCTAGCCTCAAAAGCACCTTTTTTCACTTTCGGCGCCCCCCAGAGGAAAAAAGACAAACGTCCAGCTTTTGCTGCCACAGCAAAGGTGCCAGCGGGGAAAAGTGATGCTGGTCCTCACTGCCTCCTGGAACCCCTTCAAATGCCCCAGACAATTTGGCCCTCTCTGCTTTCCTGCGCACTCTAGCCTCAAAAGCACCTTTTTTCACTTTCGGCGCCCCCCAGAGGAAAAAAGACAAACGTCCAGCTTTTGCTGCCACAGCAAAGGTGCCAGCGGGGAAAAGTGATGCTGGTCCTCACTGCCTCCTGGAACCCCTTCAAATGCCCCAGACAATTTGGCCCTCTCTGCTTTCCTGCGCACTCTAGCCTCAAAAGCACCTTTTTTCACTTTCGGCGCCCTCCGGAGCAAAAAAGACAAACGTCCAGCTTTTGCTGCCACAGCAAAGGTGCCAGCGGGGAAAAGTGATGCTGGTCCTCACTGCCTCCTGGAACCCCTTCAAATGCCCCAGACAATTTGGCCCTCTCTGCTTTCCTGCGCACTCTAGCCTCAAAAGCACCTTTTTTCACTTTCGGCGCCCCCCAGAGGAAAAAAGACAAACGTCCAGCTTTTGCTGCCACAGCAAGGTGCCAGCGGGGAAAAGTGATGCTGGTCCTCACTGCCTCCTGGAACCCCTTCAAATGCCCCAGACAATTTGGCCCTCTCTGCTTTCCTGCGCACTCTAGCCTCAAAAGCACCTTTTTTCACTTTCGGCGCCCTCCGGAGCAAAAAAGACAAACGTCCAGCTTTTGCTGCCACAGCAAAGGTGCCAGCGGGGAAAAGTGATGCTGGTCCTCACTGCCTCCCTTCAAATGCCCCAGACAATTTGGCCCTCTCTGCTTTCCTGCGCACTCTAGCCTCAAAAACACCTTTTTTTCACTTTCGGCGCCCTCCGGAGCAAAAAAGACAAACGTCCCAGCTTTTGCTGTCACAGCAAAGGTGCCAGCGGGGAAAAGTGATGCTGGTCCCTCACTGCCTCCTGGAACCCTTCAAATGCCCCAGACAATTTGGCCCTCTCTGCTTTCCTGCGCACTCTAGCCTCAAAAGCACCTTTTTTCACTTTCGGCGCCCTCCGGAGCAAAAAAGACAAACGTCCAGCTTTTGCTGCCACAGCAAAGGTGCCAGCGGGGAAAAGTGATGCTGGTCCTCACTGCCTCCTGGAACCCCTTCAAATGCCCCAGACAATTTGGCCCTCTCTGCTTTCCTGCGCACTCTAGCCTCAAAAGCACCTTTTTTCACTTTCGGCGCCCCCCAAGAGGAAAAAAGACAAACGTCCAGCTTTTGCTGCCACAGCAAAGGTGCCAGCGGGGAAAAGTGATGCTGGTCCTCACTGCCTCCTGGAACCCCTTCAAATGCCCCAGACAATTTGGCCCTCTCTGCTTTCCTGCGCACTCTAGCCTCAAAAGCACCTTTTTTCGCTTTCGCCGCTGTTTGGAGCAAAAAAGACAAACGTCCAGCTTTTGCTGCCACAGCAAAGGTGCCAGCGGGGAAAAGTGATGCTGGTCCTCACTGCCTCCTGGACCCAGTACTTCAAATGCCCCAGACAATTTGGCCCTCTCTGCTTTCCTGCGCACTCTAGCCTCAAAAGCACCTTTTTTCACTTTCGGCCGCTGTTTGGAGCAAAAAAGACAAACGTCCAGCTTTTGCTGCCACAGCAAAGGTGCCAGCGGGGAAAAGTGATGCTGGTCCTCACTGCCTCCTGGAACCCCTTCAAATGCCCCAGACAATTTGGCCCTCTCTGCTTTCCTGCGCACTCTAGCCTCAAAAGCACCTTTTTTCACTTTCGGCGCCCCCCAGAGGAAAAAAGACAAACGTCCAGCTTTTGCTGCCACAGCAAAGGTGCCAGCGGGGAAAAGTGATGCTGGTCCTCACTGCCTCCTGGAACCCCTTCAAATGCCCCAGACAATTTGGCCCTCTCTGCTTCCTGCGCACTCTAGCCTCAAAAGCACCTTTTTTCACTTTCGGCGCCGTCTGGAGCAAAAAAGACAAACGTCCAGCTTTTGCTGCCACAGCAAAGGTGCCAGCGGGGAAAAGTGATGCTGGTCCTCACTGCCTCCTGGAACCCCTTCAAATGCCCCAGACAATTTGGCCCTCTCTGCTTTCCTGCGCACTCTAGCCTCAAAAGCACCTTTTTTCACTTTCGGCGCCCCCCAGAGGAAAAAAGACAAACGTCCAGCTTTTGCTGCCACAGCAAAGGTGCCAGCGGGGAAAAGTGATGCTGGTCCTCACTGCCTCCTGGAACCCCTTCAAATGCCCCAGACAATTTGGCCCTCTCTGCTTTCCTGCGCACTCTAGCCTCAAAAGCACCTTTTTTCACTTTCGGCGCCCCCCAGAGGAAAAAAGACAAACGTCCAGCTTTTGCTGCCACAGCAAAGGTGCCAGCGGGGAAAAGTGATGCTGGTCCTCACTGCCTCCTGGAACCCCTTCAAATGCCCCAGACAATTTGGCCCTCTCTGCTTTCCTGCGCACTCTAGCCTCAAAAGCACCTTTTTTCACTTTCGGCGCCCTCCAGAGGGAAAAAAGACAAACGTCCAGCTTTTGCTGCCACAGCAAAGGTGCCAGCGGGGAAAAGTGATGCTGGTCCTCACTGCCTCCTGGAACCCCTTCAAATGCCCCAGACAATTTGGCCCTCTCTGCTTTCCTGCGCACTCTAGCCTCAAAAGCACCTTTTTTCACTTTCGGCGCCCCCCAGAGGAAAAAAGACAAACGTCCAGCTTTTGCTGCCACAGCAAAGGTGCCAGCGGGGAAAAGTGATGCTGGTCCTCACTGCCTCCTGGAACCCCTTCAAATGCCCCAGACAATTTGGCCCTCTCTGCTTTCCTGCGCACTCTAGCCTCAAAGCACCTTTTTTCACTTTCGGCGCCCTCCGGAGCAAAAAAGACAAACGTCCAGCTTTTGCTGCCACAGCAAAGGTGCCAGCGGGGAAAAGTGATGCTGGTCCTCACTGCCTCCTGGAACCCCTTCAAATGCCCCAGACAATTTTGGCCCTCTCTGCTTTCCTGCGCACTCTAGCCTCAAAAGCACCTTTTTTCACTTTCGGCGCCCCTCCGGAGCAAAAAAGACAAACGTCCAGCTTTTGCTGCCACAGCAAAGGTGCCAGCGGGGAAAAGTGATGCTGGTCCTCACTGCCTCCTGGAACCCCTTCAAAGTGCCCCAGACAATTGGCCCTCTCTGCTTTCCTGCGCACTCTAGCCTCAAAAGCACCTTTTTTCACTTTCGGCGCACCTCCGGAGGAAAAAAGACAAACGTCCAGCTTTGCTGCCACAGCAAAGGTGCCAGCGGGGAAAAGTGATGCTGGTCCTCACTGCCTCCTGGAACCCCTTCAAATGCCCCAGACAATTTGGCCCTCTCTGCTTTCCTGCGCACTCTAGCCTCAAAAGCACCTTTTTTCACTTTCGGCGCCCTCCGGAGGAAAAAAGACAAACGTCCAGCTTTTGCTGCCACAGCAAAGGTGCCAGCGGGGAAAAGTGATGCTGGTCCTCACTGCCTCCTGGAACCCCTTCAAATGCCCCAGACAATTTGGCCCTCTCTGCTTTCCTGCGCACTCTAGCCTCAAAAGCACCTTTTTTCACTTTCGGCGCCCTCCGGAGGAAAAAAGACAAACGTCCAGCTTTTGCTGCCACAGCAAAGGTGCCAGCGGGGAAAAGTGATGCTGGTCCTCACTGCCTCCTGGAACCCCTTCAAATGCCCCAGACAATTTGGCCCTCTCTGCTTTCCTGCGCACTCTAGCCTCAAAAGCACCTTTTTTCACTTTCGGCGCCCCCCGGAGGAAAAAAGACAAACGTCCAGCTTTTGCTGCCACAGCAAAGGTGCCAGCGGGGAAAAGTGATGCTGGTCCTCACTGCCTCCTGGAACCCCTTCAAATGCCCCAGACAATTTGGCCCTCTCTGCTTTCCTGCGCACTCTAGCCTCAAAAGCACCTTTTTTCACTTTCGGCGCCCTCCGGAGAAAAAAGACAAACGTCCAGCTTTTGCTGCCACAGCAAAGGTGCCAGCGGGGAAAAGTGATGCTGGTCCTCACTGCCTCCTGGAACCCCTTCAAATGCCCCAGACAATTTGGCCCTCTCTGCTTTCCTGCGCACTCTAGCCTCAAAAGCACCTTTTTTCACTTTCGGCGCCCTCCAGAGCAAAAAAGACAAAAGTCCAGCTTTTGCTGCCACAGCAAAGGTGCCAGCGGGGAAAAGTGATGCTGGTCCTCACTGCCTCCTGGAACCCCTTCAAATGCCCCAGACAATTTGGCCCTCTCTGCTTTCCTGCGCACTCTAGCCTCAAAAGCACCTTTTTTCACTTTCGGCGCCCTCCGGAGCAAAAAAGACAAACGTCCAGCTTTTGCTGCCACAGCAAAGGTGCCAGCGGGGAAAAGTGATGCTGGTCCTCACTGCCTCCTGGAACCCCTTCAAATGCCCCAGACAATTTGGCCCTCTCTGCTTTCCTGCGCACTCTAGCCTCAAAAGCACCTTTTTTCACTTTCGGTGCCCTCCGGAGCAAAAAAGACAAACGTCCAGCTTTTGCTGCCACAGCAAAGGTGCCAGCGGGGAAAAGTGATGCTGGTCCTCACTGCCTCCTGGAACCCCTTCAAATGCCCCAGACAATTTGGCCCTCTCTGCTTTCCTGCGGACTCTATCCTCAAAAGCACCTTTTTTCACTTTCGCCGCTGTTTGGAGCAAAAAAGACAAACGTCCAGCTTTTGCTGCCACAGCAAAGGTGCCAGCGGGGAAAAGTGATGCTGGTCCTCACTGCCTCCTGGAACCCCTTCAAATGCCCCAGACAATTTGGCCCTCTCTGCTTTCCTGCGCACTCTAGCCTCAAAAGCACCTTTTTTCGCTTTCGCCGCTCTTTGGAGGAAAAAAGACAAACGTCCAGCTTTTGCTGCCACAGCAAAGGTGCCAGCGGGGAAAAGTGATGCTGGTCCTCACTGCCTCCTGGAACCCCTTCAAATGCCCCAGACAATTTGGCCCTCTCTGCTTTCCTGCCGACTCTAGCCTCAAAAGCACCTTTTTTCACTTTCGGCGCCCCTGCGGAGGAAATAAAAGAAAAACGTCCAGCTTTTGCTGCCACAGCAAAGGTGCCAGCGGGGAAAAGTGATGCTGGTCCTCACTGCCTCCTGGAACCCCTTCAAATGCCCCAGACAATTTGGCCCTCTCTGCTTTCCTGCGCACTCTAGCCTCAAAAGCACCTTTTTTCACTTTCGGCGCCCTCCGGAGGAAAAAAGACAAACGTCCAGCTTTTGCTGCCACAGCAAAGGTGCCAGCGGGGAAAAGTGATGCTGGTCCTCACTGCCTCCTGGAACCCCTTCAAATGCCCCAGACAATTTGGCCCTCTCTGCTTTCCTGCGCACTCTAGCCTCAAAAGCACCTTTTTTCACTTTCGGCGCCCCCCAGAGGAAAAAAGACAAACGTCCAGCTTTTGCTGCCACAGCAAAGGTGCCAGCGGGGAAAAGTGATGCTGGTCCTCACTGCCTCCTGGAACCCCTTCAAATGCCCCAGACAATTTGGCCCTCTCTGCTTTCCTGCGCACTCTAGCCTCAAAAGCACCTTTTTTCACTTTCGGCGCCCTCCGGAGGAAAAAAGACAAACGTCCAGCTTTTGCTGCCACAGCAAAGGTGCCAGCGGGGAAAAGTGATGCTGGTCCTCACTGCCTCCTGGAACCCCTTCAAATGCCCCAGACAATTTGGCCCTCTCTGCTTTCCTGCGCACTCTAGCCTCAAAAGCACCTTTTTTCACTTTCGGCGCCCTCCGGAGGAAAAAAGACAAACGTCCAGCTTTTGCTGCCACAGCAAAGGTGCCAGCGGGGAAAAGTGATGCTGGTCCTCACTGCCTCCTGGAACCCCTTCAAATGCCCCAGACAATTTGGCCCTCTCTGCTTTCCTGCGCACTCTAGCCTCAAAAGCACCTTTTTTCACTTTCGGTGCCCTCCGGAGCAAAAAAGACAAACGTCCAGCTTTTGCTGCCACAGCAAAGGTGCCAGCGGGGAAAAGTGATGCTGGTCCTCACTGCCTCCTGGAACCCCTTCAAATGCCCCAGACAATTTGGCCCTCTCTGCTTTCCTGCGCACTCTAGCCTCAAAAGCACCTTTTTTCACTTTCGGCGCCCTTTTGGAGGAAAAAAGACAAACGTCCAGCTTTTGCTGCCACAGCAAAGGTGCCAGCGGGGAAAAGTGATGCTGGTCCTCACTGCCTCCTGGAACCCCTTCAAATGCCCCAGACAATTTGGCCCTCTCTGCTTTCCTGCGCACTCTAGCCTCAAAAGCACCTTTTTTCGCTTTCGCCGCTGTTTGGAGCAAAAAAGACAAACGTCCAGCTTTTGCTGCCACAGCAAAGGTGCCAGCGGGGAAAAGTGATGCTGGTCCTCACTGCCTCCTGGAACCCCTTCAAATGCCCCAGACAATTTGGCCCTCTCTGCTTTCCTGCGCACTCTAGCCTCAAAAGCACCTTTTTTCACTTTCGGCGCCCTCCGGAGCAAAAAAGACAAACGTCCAGCTTTTGCTGCCACAGCAAAGGTGCCAGCGGGGAAAAGTGATGCTGGTCCTCACTGCCTCCTGGAACCCCTTCAAATGCCCCAGACAATTTGGCCCTCTCTGCTTTCCTGCGCACTCTAGCCTCAAAAGCACCTTTTTTCGCTTTCGCCGCTCTCCGGAGCAAAAAAGACAAACGTCCAGCTTTTGCTGCCACAGCAAAGGTGCCAGCGGGGAAAAGTGATGCTGGTCCTCACTGCCTCCTGGAACCCCTTCAAATGCCCCAGACAATTTGGCCCTCTCTGCTTTCCTGCGCACTCTAGCCTCAAAAGCACCTTTTTTCACTTTCGGCGCCCTCCGGAGGAAAAAAGACAAACGTCCAGCTTTTGCTGCCACAGCAAAGGTGCCAGCGGGGAAAAGTGATGCTGGTCCTCACTGCCTCCTGGAACCCCTTCAAATGCCCCAGACAATTTGGCCCTCTCTGCTTTCCTGCGCACTCTAGCCTCAAAAGCACCTTTTTTCACTTTCGGCGCCCTCCGGAGGAAAAAAGACAAACGTCCAGCTTTTGCTGCCACAGCAAAGGTGCCAGCGGGGAAAAGTGATGCTGGTCCTCACTGCCTCCTGGAACCCCTTCAAATGCCCCAGACAATTTGGCCCTCTCTGCTTTCCTGCGCACTCTAGCCTCAAAAGCACCTTTTTTCACTTTCGGCGCCCTCCGGAGGAAAAAAGACAAACGTCCAGCTTTTGCTGCCACAGCAAAGGTGCCAGCGGGGAAAAGTGATGCTGGTCCTCACTGCCTCCTGGAACCCCTTCAAATGCCCCAGACAATTTGGCCCTCTCTGCTTTCCTGCGCACTCTAGCCTCAAAAGCACCTTTTTTCACTTTCGGCGCCCCCCGGAGGAAAAAAGACAAACGTCCAGCTTTTGCTGCCACAGCAAAGGTGCCAGCGGGGAAAAGTGATGCTGGTCCTCACTGCCTCCTGGAACCCCTTCAAATGCCCCAGACAATTTGGCCCTCTCTGCTTTCCTGCGCACTCTAGCCTCAAAAGCACCTTTTTTCACTTTCGGCGCCCCCCAGAGGAAAAAAGACAAACGTCCAGCTTTTGCTGCCACAGCAAAGGTGCCAGCGGGGAAAAGTGATGCTGGTCCTCACTGCCTCCTGGAACCCTTCAAATGCCCCAGACAATTTGGCCCTCTCTGCTTTCCTGCGCACTCTAGCCTCAAAAGCACCTTTTTTCACTTTCGGCGCCTCCGGGAGGAAAAAAGACAAACGTCCAGCTTTTGCTGCCACAGCAAAGGTGCCAGCGGGGAAAAGTGATGCTGGTCCTCACTGCCTCCTGGAACCCCTTCAAATGCCCCAGACAATTTGGCCCTCTCTGCTTTCCTGCGCACTCTAGCCTCAAAAGCACCTTTTTTCACTTTCGGCGCCCCCCGGAGGAAAAAAAACAAACGTCCAGCTTTTGCTGCCACAGCAAAGGTGCCAGCGGGGAAAAGTGATGCTGGTCCTCACTGCCTCCTGGAACCCCTTCAAATGCCCCAGACAATTTGGCCCTCTCTGCTTTCCTGCGCACTCTAGCCTCAAAAGCACCTTTTTTCACTTTCGGCGCCCTCCAGAGGAAAAAAGACAAACGTCCAGCTTTTGCTGCCACAGCAAAGGTGCCAGCGGGGAAAAGTGATGCTGGTCCTCACTGCCTCCTGGAACCCCTTCAAATGCCCCAGACAATTTGGCCCTCTCTGCTTTCCTGCGCACTCTAGCCTCAAAAGCACCTTTTTTCACTTTCGGCGCCCCCAGGAGGAAAAAAGACAAACGTCCAGCTTTTGCTGCCACAGCAAAGGTGCCAGCGGGGAAAAGTGATGCTGGTCCTCACTGCCTCCTGGAACCCCTTCAAATGCCCCAGACAATTTGGCCCTCTCTGCTTTCCTGCGCACTCTAGCCTCAAAAGCACCTTTTTTCACTTTCGGCGCCCTCCAGGAGGAAAAAAGACAAACGTCCAGCTTTTGCTGCCACAGCAAAGGTGCCAGCGGGGAAAAGTGATGCTGGTCCTCACTGCCTCCTGGAACCCCTTCAAATGCCCCAGACAATTTGGCCCTCTCTGCTTTCCTGCGCACTCTAGCCTCAAAAGCACCTTTTTTCACTTTCGGCGCCCCCCAGAGGAAAAAAAGACAAACGTCCAGCTTTTGCTGCCACAGCAAAGGTGCCAGCGGGGAAAAGTGATGCTGGTCCTCACTGCCTCCTGGAACCCCTTCAAATGCCCCAGACAATTTGGCCCTCTCTGCTTTCCTGCGCACTCTAGCCTCAAAAGCACCTTTTTTCACTTTCGGCGCCCTCCGGAGGAAAAAAGACAAACGTCCAGCTTTTGCTGCCACAGCAAAGGTGCCAGCGGGGAAAAGTGATGCTGGTCCTCACTGCCTCCTGGAACCCCTTCAAATGCCCCAGACAATTTGGCCCTCTCTGCTTTCCTGCGCACTCTAGCCTCAAAAGCACCTTTTTTTTCACTTTCGGCGCCCTCCATGAGGGGAAAAAAGACAAACGTCCAGCTTTTGCTGCCACAGCAAAGGTGCCAGCGGGGAAAAGTGATGCTGGTCCTCACTGCCTCCTGGAACCCCTTCAAATGCCCCAGACAATTTGGCCCTCTCTGCTTTCCTGCGCACTCTAGCCTCAAAAGCACCTTTTTTCACTTTCGGCGCCCTCCAGAGGAAAAAAGACAAACGTCCAGCTTTTGCTGCCACAGCAAAGGTGCCAGCGGGGAAAAGTGATGCTGGTCCTCACTGCCTCCTGGAACCCCTTCAAATGCCCCAGACAATTTGGCCCTCTCTGCTTTCCTGCGCACTCTAGCCTCAAAAGCACCTTTTTTCACTTTCGGCGCCCCCCAGAGGAAAAAAGACAAACGTCCAGCTTTTGCTGCCACAGCAAAGGTGCCAGCGGGGAAAAGTGATGCTGGTCCTCACTGCCTCCTGGAACCCCTTCAAATGCCCCAGACAATTTGGCCCTCTCTGCTTTCCTGCGCACTCTAGCCTCAAAAGCACCTTTTTTCACTTTCGTGCGCCCCCCGGAGGAAAAAAGACAAACGTCCAGCTTTTGCTGCCACAGCAAAGGTGCCAGCGGGGAAAAGTGATGCTGGTCCTCACTGCCTCCTGGAACCCCTTCAAATGCCCCAGACAATTTGGCCCTCTCTGCTTTCCTGCGCACTCTAGCCTCAAAAGCACCTTTTTTCACTTTCGCCTCCTCCAGGAGCAAAAAAGACAAACGTCCAGCTTTTGCTGCCACAGCAAAGGTGCCAGCGGGGAAAAGTGATGCTGGTCCTCACTGCCTCCTGGAACCCCTTCAAATGCCCCAGACAATTTGGCCCTCTCTGCTTTCCTGCGCACTCTAGCCTCAAA
This sequence comes from Vanellus vanellus, assembly GCF_965231255.1. Lineage (NCBI taxonomy): Eukaryota > Metazoa > Chordata > Aves > Charadriiformes > Charadriidae > Vanellus > Vanellus vanellus. The sequence goes on along the minus strand of NW_028127145.1, from coordinate 6,942 downwards.
AGCACCTTTTTTCACTTTCGGCGCCCCGTCTGTTTTGGAGGAAAAAAGACAAACGTCCAGCTTTTGCTGCCACAGCAAAGGTGCCAGCGGGGAAAAGTGATGCTGGTCCTCACTGCCTCCTGGAACCCCTTCAAATGCCCCAGACAATTTGGCCCTCTCTGCTTTCCTGCGCACTCTAGCCTCAAAAGCACCTTTTTTCACTTTCGGCGCCCCCCAGAGGAAAAAAGACAAACGTCCAGCTTTTGCTGCCACAGCAAAGGTGCCAGCGGGGAAAAGTGATGCTGGTCCTCACTGCCTCCTGGAACCCCTTCAAATGCCCCAGACAATTTGGCCCTCTCTGCTTTCCTGCGCACTCTAGCCTCAAAAGCACCTTTTTTCACTTTCGGCGCCCCCGGAGGAGGAATAAAAAAGAACAAACGTCCAGCTTTTGCTGCCACAGCAAAGGTGCCAGCGGGGAAAAGTGATGCTGGTCCTCACTGCCTCCTGGAACCCCTTCAAATGCCCCAGACAATTTGGCCCTCTCTGCTTTCCTGCGCACTCTAGCCTCAAAAGCACCTTTTTTCACTTTCGGCGCCCTCCGGAGGAAAAAAGACAAACGTCCAGCTTTTGCTGCCACAGCAAAGGTGCCAGCGGGGAAAAGTGATGCTGGTCCTCACTGCCTCCTGGAACCCCTTCAAATGCCCCAGACAATTTGGCCCTCTCTGCTTTCCTGCGCACTCTAGCCTCAAAAGCACCTTTTTTCAGTCAAACTCTTTCGGCGCCCTCCGGAGGAAAAAAGACAAACGTCCAGCTTTTGCTGCCACAGCAAAGGTGCCAGCGGGGAAAAGTGATGCTGGTCCTCACTGCCTCCTGGAACCCCTTCAAATGCCCCAGACAATTTGGCCCTCTCTGCTTTCCTGCGCACTCTAGCCTCAAAAGCACCTTTTTTCACTTTCGGCGCCCTCCGGAGCAAAAAAGACAAACGTCCAGCTTTTGCTGCCACAGCAAAGGTGCCAGCGGGGAAAAGTGATGCTGGTCCTCACTGCCTCCTGGAACCCCTTCAAATGCCCCAGACAATTTGGCCCTCTCTGCTTTCCTGCGCACTCTAGGCCTCAAAAGCACCTTTTTTCGCTTTCGCCGCTGTTTGGAGCAAAAAAGACAAACGTCCAGCTTTTGCTGCCACAGCAAAGGTGCCAGCGGGGAAAAGTGATGCTGGTCCTCACTGCCTCCTGGAACCCCTTCAAATGCCCCAGACAATTTGGCCCTCTCTGCTTTCCTGCGCACTCTAGCCTCAAAAGCACCTTTTTTCACTTTCGCCGCATGTTTGGAGCAAAAAAGACAAACGTCCAGCTTTTGCTGCCACAGCAAAGGTGCCAGCGGGGAAAAGTGATGCTGGTCCTCACTGCCTCCTGGAACCCCTTCAAATGCCCCAGACAATTTGGCCCTCTCTGCTTTCCTGCGCACTCTAGCCTCAAAAGCACCTTTTTTCACTTTCGGCGCCCTCCTGGAGGCAAAAAAGACAAACGTCCAGCTTTTGCTGCCACAGCAAAGGTGCCAGCGGGGAAAAGTGATGCTGGTCCTCACTGCCTCCTGGAACCCCTTCAAATGCCCCAGACAATTTGGCCCTCTCTGCTTTCCTGCGCACTCTAGCCTCAAAAGCACCTTTTTTCACTTTCGGCGCCCCCTCTTGGAGGAAAAAAGACAAACGTCCAGCTTTTGCTGCCACAGCAAAGGTGCCAGCGGGGAAAAGTGATGCTGGTCCTCACTGCCTCCTGGAACCCCTTCAAATGCCCCAGACAATTTGGCCCTCTCTGCTTTCCTGCGCACTCTAGCCTCAAAAGCACCTTTTTTCACTTTCGGCGCCCTCCGGAGCAAAAAAGACAAACGTCCAGCTTTTGCTGCCACAGCAAAGGTGCCAGCGGGGAAAAGTGATGCTGGTCCTCACTGCCTCCTGGAACCCCTTCAAATGCCCCAGACAATTTGGCCCTCTCTGCTTTCCTGCGCACTCTAGCCTCAAAAGCACCTTTTTTCACTTTCGGCGCCCCTCTCAGAGGGAAAAAAGACAAACGTCCAGCTTTTGCTGCCACAGCAAAGGTGCCAGCGGGGAAAAGTGATGCTGGTCCTCACTGCCTCCTGGAACCCCTTCAAATGCCCCAGACAATTTGGCCCTCTCTGCTTTCCTGCGCACTCTAGCCTCAAAAGCACCTTTTTTCACTTTCGGCGCCCTCCGGAGCCAAAAAAGACAAACGTCCAGCTTTTGCTGCCACAGCAAAGGTGCCAGCGGGGAAAAGTGATGCTGGTCCTCACTGCCTCCTGGAACCCCTTCAAATGCCCCAGACAATTTGGCCCTCTCTGCTTTCCTGCGCACTCTAGCCTCAAAAGCACCTTTTTTTCACTTTCGGCGCCCTCCAGAGGAAAAAAGACAAACGTCCAGCTTTTGCTGCCACAGCAAAGGTGCCAGCGGGGAAAAAGTGATGCTGGTCCTCACTGCCTCCTGGAACCCCTTCAAATGCCCCAGACAATTTGGCCCTCTCTGCTTTCCTGCGCACTCTAGCCTCAAAAGCACCTTTTTTCACTTTCGGCGCCCTCCGGAGCAAAAAAGACAAACGTCCAGCTTTTGCTGCCACAGCAAAGGTGCCAGCGGGGAAAAGTGATGCTGGTCCTCACTGCCTCCTGGAACCCCTTCAAATGCCCCAGACAATTTGGCCCTCTCTGCTTTCCTGCGCACTCTAGCCTCAAAAGCACCTTTTTTCACTTTCGGCGCCCTCCGGAGCAAAAAAGACAAACGTCCAGCTTTTGCTGCCACAGCAAAGGTGCCAGCGGGGAAAAGTGATGCTGGTCCTCACTGCCTCCTGGAACCCCTTCAAATGCCCCAGACAATTTGGCCCTCTCTGCTTTCCTGCGCACTCTAGCCTCAAAAGCACCTTTTTTCACTTCGGCGCCATCCGGAGCAAAAAAGACAAACGTCCAGCTTTTGCTGCCACAGCAAAGGTGCCAGCGGGGAAAAGTGATGCTGGTCCTCACTGCCTCCTGGAACCCCTTCAAATGCCCCAGACAATTTGGCCCTCTCTGCTTTCCTGCGCACTCTAGCCTCAAAAGCACCTTTTTTCACTTTCGGCGCCCTCCAGAGGAAAAAAGACAAACGTCCAGCTTTGCTGCCACAGCAAAGGTGCCAGCGGGGAAAAGTGATGCTGGTCCTCACTGCCTCCTGGAACCCCTTCAAATGCCCCAGACAATTTGGCCCTCTCTGCTTTCCTGCGCACTCTAGCCTCAAAAGCACCTTTTTTCAGTTTCGGCGCCCTCCGGAGCAAAAAAGACAAACGTCCAGCTTTTGCTGCCACAGCAAAGGTGCCAGCGGGGAAAAGTGATGCTGGTCCTCACTGCCTCCTGGAACCCCTTCAAATGCCCCAGACAATTTGGCCCTCTCTGCTTTCCTGCGCACTCTAGCCTCAAAAGCACCTTTTTTCACTTTCGGCGCCCCCCAGAGGAAAAAAGACAAACGTCCAGCTTTTGCTGCCACAGCAAAGGTGCCAGCGGGGAAAAGTGATGCTGGTCCTCACTGCCTCCTGGAACCCCTTCAAATGCCCCAGACAATTTGGCCCTCTCTGCTTTCCTGCGCACTCTAGCCTCAAAAGCACCTTTTTTCACTTTCGGCGCCCTCCGGAGCAAAAAAGACAAACGTCCAGCTTTTGCTGCCACAGCAAAGGTGCCAGCGGGGAAAAGTGATGCTGGTCCTCACTGCCTCCTGGAACCCCTTCAAATGCCCCAGACAATTTGGCCCTCTCTGCTTTCCTGCGCACTCTAGCCTCAAAAGCACCTTTTTTCACTTTCGGCGCCCCCCAGAGGAAAAAAGACAAACGTCCAGCTTTTGCTGCCACAGCAAAGGTGCCAGCGGGGAAAAGTGATGCTGGTCCTCACTGCCTCCTGGAACCCCTTCAAATGCCCCAGACAATTTGGCCCTCTCTGCTTTCCTGCGCACTCTAGCCTCAAAAGCACCTTTTTTCACTTTCGGCGCCCTCCGGAGCAAAAAAGACAAACGTCCAGCTTTTGCTGCCACAGCAAAGGTGCCAGCGGGGAAAAGTGATGCTGGTCCTCACTGCCTCCTGGAACCCCTTCAAATGCCCCAGACAATTTGGCCCTCTCTGCTTTCCTGCGCACTCTAGCCTCAAAAAGCACCTTTTTTCACTTTCGGCGCCCCCCAGAGGAAAAAAGACAAACGTCCAGCTTTTGCTGCCACAGCAAAGGTGCCAGCGGGGAAAAGTGATGCTGGTCCTCACTGCCTCCTGGAACCCCTTCAAATGCCCCAGACAATTTGGCCCTCTCTGCTTTCCTGCGCACTCTAGCCTCAAAAGCACCTTTTTTCACTTTCGGCGCCCCCCAGAGCAAAAAAAGACAAACGTCCAGCTTTTGCTGCCACAGCAAAGGTGCCAGCGGGGAAAAGTGATGCTGGTCCTCACTGCCTCCTGGAACCCCTTCAAATGCCCCAGACAATTTGGCCCTCTCTGCTTTCCTGCGCACTCTAGCCTCAAAAGCACCTTTTTTCACTTTCGGCGCCCTCCGGAGCAAAAAAGACAAACGTCCAGCTTTTGCTGCCACAGCAAAGGTGCCAGCGGGGAAAAGTGATGCTGGTCCTCACTGCCTCCTGGAACCCCTTCAAATGCCCCAGACAATTTGGCCCTCTCTGCTTTCCTGCGCACTCTAGCCTCAAAAGCACCTTTTTTCACTTTCGGCGCCCCCGGAGCAAAAAAGACAAATGTCCAGCTTTTGCTGCCACAGCAAAGGTGCCAGCGGGAAAAGTGATGCTGGTCCTCACTGCCTCCTGGAACCCCTTCAAATGCCCCAGACAATTTGGCCCTTCTCTGCTTTCCTGCGCACTCTAGCCTCAAAAGCACCTTTTTTGCTTTCGGCGCCTGCGGAGCAAAAAAGACAAACGTCCAGCTTTTGCTGCCACAGCAAAGGTGCCAGCGGGGAAAAGTGATGCTGGTCCTCACTGCCTCCTGGAACCCCTTCAAATGCCCCAGACAATTTGGCCCTCTCTGCTTTCCTGCGCACTCTAGCCTCAAAAGCACCTTTTTTCACTTTCGCGCTGTTGGAGCAAAAAAGACAAACGTCCAGCTTTTGCTGCCACAGCAAAGGTGCCAGCGGGGAAAAGTGATGCTGGTCCTCACTGCCTCCTGGAACCCCTTCAAATGCCCCAGACAATTTGGCCCTCTCTGCTTTCCTGCGCACTCTAGCCTCAAAAGCAACTTTTTTTCAGTTTCGGCGCCTCCGGAGCAAAAAAGACAAACGTCCAGCTTTTGCTGCCACAGCAAAGGTGCCAGCGGGGAAAAGTGATGCTGGTCCTCACTGCCTCCTGGAACCCCTTCAAATGCCCCAGACAATTTGGCCCTCTCTGCTTTCCTGCGCACTCTAGCCTCAAAAGCACCTTTTTTCACTTTCGGCGCCCTCCAGAGGAGAAAAAGACAAACGTCCAGCTTTTGCTGCCACAGCAAAGGTGCCAGCGGGGAAAAGTGATGCTGGTCCTCACTGCCTCCTGGAACCCCTTCAAATGCCCCAGACAATTTGGCCCTCTCTGCTTTCCTGCGCACTCTAGCCTCAAAAGCACCTTTTTTCACTTTCGGCGCCCTCCGGAGCAAAAAAGACAAACGTCCAGCTTTTGCTGCCACAGCAAAGGTGCCAGCGGGGAAAAGTGATGCTGGTCCTCACTGCCTCCTGGAACCCCTTCAAATGCCCCAGACAATTTGGCCCTCTCTGCTTTCCTGCGCACTCTAGCCTCAAAAGCACCTTTTTTCACTTTCGGCGCCCCCCAGAGAAAAAGACAAACGTCCAGCTTTTGCTGCCACAGCAAAGGTGCCAGCGGGGAAAAGTGATGCTGGTCCTCACTGCCTCCTGGAACCCCTTCAAATGCCCCAGACAATTTGGCCCTCTCTGCTTTCCTGCGCACTCTAGCCTCAAAAGCACCTTTTTCACTTTCGGCGCCCTCCGGAGCAAAAAAGACAAACGTCCAGCTTTTGCTGCCACAGCAAAGGTGCCAGCGGGGAAAAGTGATGCTGGTCCTCACTGCCTCCTGGAACCCCTTCAAATGCCCCAGACAATTTGGCCCTCTCTGCTTTCCTGCGCACTCTAGCCTCAAAAGCACCTTTTTTCACTTTCGGCGCCCTCCGGAGGAAAAAAGACAAACGTCCAGCTTTTGCTGCCACAGCAAAGGTGCCAGCGGGGAAAAGTGATGCTGGTCCTCACTGCCTCCTGGAACCCCTTCAAATGCCCCAGACAATTTGGCCCTCTCTGCTTTCCTGCGCACTCTAGCCTCAAAAGCACCTTTTTTCACTTTCGGCGCCCTCCGGAGGAAAAAAGACAAACGTCCAGCTTTTGCTGCCACAGCAAAGGTGCCAGCGGGGAAAAGTGATGCTGGTCCTCACTGCCTCCTGGAACCCCTTCAAATGCCCCAGACAATTTGGCCCTCTCTGCTTTCCTGCGCACTCTAGCCTCAAAAGCACCTTTTTTCACTTTCGGCGCCCTCCGGAGCAAAAAAGACAAACGTCCAGCTTTTGCTGCCACAGCAAAGGTGCCAGCGGGGAAAAGTGATGCTGGTCCTCACTGCCTCCTGGAACCCCTTCAAATGCCCCAGACAATTTGGCCCTCTCTGCTTTCCTGCGCACTCTAGCCTCAAAAGCACCTTTTTTCGCTTTCGGCGCCCTCCGGAGCAAAAAAGACAAACGTCCAGCTTTTGCTGCCACAGCAAAGGTGCCAGCGGGGAAAAGTGATGCTGGTCCTCACTGCCTCCTGGAACCCCTTCAAATGCCCCAGACAATTTGGCCCTCTCTGCTTTCCTGCGCACTCTAGCCTCAAAAGCACCTTTTTTTCGAGTATCGGCGCCAATCCGGAGCCAAAAAAGACAAACGTCCAGCTTTTGCTGCCACAGCAAAGGTGGCCAGCGGGGAAAAGTGATGCTGGTCCTCACTT
>NW_028127146.1:0-108671 GCF_965231255.1 Vanellus vanellus | reverse complement strand
CCTCACTGCCTCCTGGAACCCCTTCAAATGCCCCAGACAATTTGGCCCTCTCTGCTTTCCTGCGCACTCTATCCTCAAAAGCACCTTTTTTCACTTTCGGCGCTGTTTGGAGCAAAAAAGACAAACGTCCAGCTTTTGCTGCCACAGCAAAGGTGCCAGCGGGGAAAAGTGATGCTGCTTCTCACTGCCTCCTGGAACCCCTTCAAATGCCCCAGACAATTTGGCCCTCTCTGCTTTCCTGCGCACTCTATCCTCAAAAGCACCTTTTTTCACTTTCGGCGCTGTTTGGAGCAAAAAAGACAAACGTCCCAGCTTTTGCTGCCACAGCAAAGGTGCCAGTGGGGAAAAGTGATGCTGCTTCTCACTGCCTCCTGGAACCCCTTCAAATGCCCCAGACAATTTGGCCCTCTCTGCTTTCCTGCGCACGCTATCCTCAAAAGCACCTTTTTTCACTTTCGGCGCCCTCCGGAGGAAAAAAGACAAACGTCCAGCTTTTGCTGCCACAGCAAAGGTGCCAGCGGGGAAAAGTGATGCTGGTCCTCACTGCCTCCTGGACCCTTCAAATGCCCCAGACAATTTGGCCCTCTCTGCTTTCCTGCGCACTCTATCCTCAAAAGCAACTTTTTTCACTTTCGGCGCTGTTTGGAGCAAAAAAGACAAACGTCCAGCTTTTGCTGCCACAGCAAAGGTGCCAGCGGGGAAATGTGATGCTGGTCCTCACTGCCTCCTGGAACCCCTTCAAATGCCCCAGACAATTTGGCCCTCTCTGCTTTCCTGCGCACTCTATCCTCAAAAGCACCTTTTTTCACTTTCGGCGCTGTTTGGAGCAAAAAAGACAAACGTCCAGCTTTGCTGCCACAGCAAAGGTGCCAGCGGGGAAAAGTGATGCTGGTCCTCACTGCCTCCTGGAACCCCTTCAAATGCCCCAGACAATTTGGCCCTCTCTGCTTTCCTGCGCACTCTATCCTCAAAAGCACCTTTTTTCACTTTCGGAGCTGTTTGGAGCAAAAAAGACAAACGTCCAGCTTTTGCTGCCACAGCAAAGGTGCCAGCGGGGAAAAGTGATGCTGCTTCTCACTGCCTCCTCGAACCCCTTCAAATGCCCCAGACAATTTGGCCCTCTCTGCTTTCCTGCGCACTCTATCCTCAAAAGCACCTTTTTTCACTTTCGGCGCTGTTTGGAGCAAAAAAGACAAACGTCCAGCTTTTGCTGCCACAGCAAAGGTGCCAGCGGGGAAAAGTGATGCTGCTTCTCACTGCCTCCTGGAACCCCTTCAAATGCCCCAGACAATTTGGCCCTCTCTGCTTTCCCTGCGCACGCTATCCTCAAAAGCACCTTTTTTCACTTTCGGCGATGTTTGGAGCAAAAAAGACAAACGTCCAGCTTTTGCTGCCACAGCAAAGGTGCCAGCGGGGCAAAGTGATGCTGGTCCTCACTGCCTCCTGGAACCCCTTCAAATGCCCCAGACAATTTGGCCCTCTCTGCTTTCCTGCGCACTCTATCCTCAAAAGCAACTTTTTTCACTTTCGGCGCTGTTTGGAGCAAAAAAGACAAACGTCCAGCTTTTGCTGCCACAGCAAAGGTGCCAGCGGGGAAATGTGATGCTGGTCCTCACTGCCTCCTGGAACCCCTTCAAATGCCCCAGACAATTTGGCCCTCTCTGCTTTCCTGCGCACTCTATCCTCAAAAAGCACCTTTTTTCACTTTCGGCGCTGTTTGGAGCAAAAAAGACAAAGGTCCAGCTTTTGCTGCCACAGCAAAGGTGCCAGCGGGGAAAAGTGATGCTGGTCCTCACTGCCTCCTGGAACCCCTTCAAATGCCCCAGACAATTTGGCCCTCTCTGCTTTCCTGCGCACTCTATCCTCAAAAGCACCTTTTTTCACTTTCGGCGCTGTTTGGAGCAAAAAAGACAAACGTCCAGCTTTTGCTGCCACAGCAAAGGTGCCAGCGGGGAAAAGTGATGCTGCTTCTCACTGCCTCCTGGAACCCCTTCAAATGCCCCACACAATTTGGCCCTCTCTGCTTTCCTGCGCACTCTATCCTCAAAAGCACCTTTTTTCACTTTCGGCGCTGTTTGGAGCAAAAAAGACAAACGTCCAGCTTTTGCTGCCACAGCAAAGGTGCCAGCGGGGAAAAGTGATGCTGGTCCTCACTGCCTCCTGGAACCCCTTCAAATGCCCCACACAATTTGGCCCTCTCTGCTTTCCTGCGCACGCTATCCTCAAAAGCACCTTTTTTCACTTTCGGCGCTGTTTGGAGCAAAAAAGACAAACGTCCAGCTTTTGCTGCCACAGCAAAGGTGCCAGCGGGGCAAAGTGATGCTGGTCCTCACTGCCTCCTGGAACCCCTTCAAATGCCCCCAGACAATTTGGCCCTCTCTGCTTTCCTGCGCACTCTATCCTCAAAAGCAACTTTTTTCACTTTCGGCGCTGTTTGGAGCAAAAAGACAAACGTCCAGCTTTTGCTGCCACAGCAAAGGTGCCAGCGGGGAAATGTGATGCTGGTCCTCACTGCCTCCTGGAACCCCTTCAAATGCCCCAGACAATTTGGCCCTCTCTGCTTTCCTGCGCACTCTATCCTCAAAAGCACCCTTTTTTCACTTTCGGCGCTGTTTGGAGCAAAAAAGACAAACGTCAAGCTTTTGCTGCCACAGCAAAGGTGCCAGCGGGGAAAAGTGATGCTGGTCCTCACTGCCTCCTGGAACCCCTTCAAATGCCCCAGACAATTTGGCCCTCTCTGCTTTCCTGCGCACTCTATCCTCAAAAGCACCTTTTTTCACTTTCGGCGCTGTTTGGAGCAAAAAAGACAAACGTCCAGCTTTTGCTGCCACAGCAAAGGTGCCAGCGGGGAAAAGTGATGCTGCTTCTCACTGCCTCCTGGAACCCCTTCAAATGCCCAGACAATTTGGCCCTCTCTGCTTTCCTGCGCACTCTATCCTCAAAAGCACCTTTTTTCACTTTCGGCGCTGTTTGGAGCAAAAAAGACAAACGTCCAGCTTTTGCTGCCACAGCAAAGGTGCCAGCGGGGAAAAGTGATGCTGGTCCTCACTGCCTCCTGGAACCCCTTCAAATGCCCCAGACAATTTGGCCCTCTCTGCTTTACTGCGCACGCTATCCTCAAAAGCACCTTTTTTCACTTTCGGCGCTGTTTGGAGCAAAAAAGACAAACGTCAAGCTTTTGCTGCCACAGCAAAGGTGCCAGAGGGGAAAAAGTGATGCTGGTCCTCACTGCCTCCTGGAACCCCTTCAAATGCCCCAGACAATTTGGCCCTCTCTGCTTTCCTGCGCACTCTATCCTCAAAAGCACCTTTTTTCACTTTCGGCGCTGTTTGGAGCAAAAAAGACAAACGTCCAGCTTTTGCTGCCACAGCAAAGGTGCCAGCGGGGAAAAGTGATGCTGCTTCTCACTGCCTCCTGGAACCCCTTCAAATGCCCCACAAAATTTGGCCCTCTCTGCTTTCCTGCGCACTCTATCCTCAAAAGCACCTTTTTTCACTTTCGGAGCTGTTTGGAGCAAAAAAGACAAACGTCCAGCTTTTGCTGCCACAGCAAAGGTGCCAGCGGGGAAATGTGATGCTGGTCCTCACTGCCTCCTGGAACCCCTTCAAATGCCCCAGACAATTTGGCCCTCTCTGCTTTCCTGCGCACTCTATCCTCAAAGCACCTTTTTTCACTTTTGGCGCTGTTTGGAGCAAAAAAGACAAACGTCCAGCTTTTGCTGCCACAGCAAAGGTGCCAGCGGGAAAAGTGATGCTGGTCCTCACTGCCTCCTGGAACCCCTTCAAATGCCCCAGACAATTTGGCCCTCTCTGCTTTCCTGCGCACTCTATCCTCAAAAGCACCTTTTTTCACTTTCGGCGCTGTTTGGAGCAAAAAAGACAAACGTCCAGCTTTTGCTGCCACAGCAAAGGTGCCAGCGGGGAAAAGTGATGCTGGTCCTCACTGCCTCCTGGAACCCCTTCAAATGCCCCAGACAATTTGGCCCTCTCTGCTTTCCTGCGCACTCTATCCTCAAAAGCACCTTTTTTCACTTTCGGCGCTGTTTGGAGCAAAAAAGACAAACGTCCAGCTTTTGCTGCCACAGCAAAGGTGCCAGCGGGGAAAAGTGATGCTGCTTCTCACTGCCTCCTGGAACCCTTCAAATGCCCCAGACAATTTGGCCCTCTCTGCTTTCCTGCGCACTCTATCCTCAAAAGCACCTTTATTCACTTTCGGCGCTGTTTGGAGCAAAAAGACAAACGTCCAGCTTTTGCTGCCACAGCAAAGGTGCCAGCGGGGAAAAGTGATGCTGCTTCTCACTGCCTCCTGGAACCCCTTCAAATGCCCCAGACAATTTGGCCCTCTCTGCTTTCCTGCGCACGCTATCCTCAAAAGCACCTTTTTTCACTTTCGGCGCCCTCCGGAGGAAAAAAGACAAACGTCCAGCTTTTGCTGCCACAGCAAAGGTGCCAGCGGGGAAAAGTGATGCTGGTCCTCACTGCCTCCTGGAACCCCTTCAAATGCCCCAGACAATTTGGCCCTCTCTGCTTTCCTGCGCACTCTATCCTCAAAAGCAACTTTTTTCACTTTCGGCGCTGTTTGGAGCAAAAAAGACAAACGTCCAGCTTTTGCTGCCACAGCAAAGGTGCCAGCGGGGAAATGTGATGCTGGTCCTCACTGCCTCCTGGAACCCCTTCAAATGCCCCAGACAATTTGGCCCTCTCTGCTTTCCTGCGCACTCTATCCTCAAAAGCACCTTTTTTCACTTTCGGCGCTGTTTGGAGCAAAAAAGACAAACGTCCAGCTTTTGCTGCCACAGCAAAGGTGCCAGCGGGGCAAAGTGATGCTGGTCCTCACTGCCTCCTGGAACCCCTTCAAATGCCCCAGACAATTTGGCCCTCTCTGCTTTCCTGCGCACTCTATCCTCAAAAGCAACTTTTTTCACTTTCGGCGCTGTTTGGAGCAAAAAGACAAACGTCCAGCTTTTGCTGCCACAGCAAAGGTGCCAGCGGGGAAATGTGATGCTGGTCCTCACTGCCTCCTGGAACCCCTTCAAATGCCCCAGACAATTTGGCCCTCTCTGCTTTCCTGCGCACTCTATCCTCAAAAGCACCTTTTTTCACTTTCGGCGCTGTTTGGAGCAAAAAAGACAAACGTCCAGCTTTTGCTGCCACAGCAAAGGTGCCAGCGGGGAAAAGTGATGCTGGTCCTCACTGCCTCCTGGAACCCCTTCAAATGCCCCAGACAATTTGGCCCTCTCTGCTTTCCTGCGCACTCTATCCTCAAAAGCACCTTTTTTCACTTTCGGCGCTGTTTGGAGCAAAAAAGACAAACGTCCAGCTTTTGCTGCCACAGCAAAGGTGCCAGCGGGGAAAAGTGATGCTGCTTCTCACTGCCTCCTGGAACCCCTTCAAATGCCCCACAAAATTTGGCCCTCTCTGCTTTCCTGCGCACTCTATCCTCAAAAGCACCTTTTTTCACTTTCGGCGCTGTTTGGAGCAAAAAAGACAAACGTCCAGCTTTTGCTGCCACAGCAAAGGTGCCAGCGGGGAAAAGTGATGCTGGTCCTCACTGCCTCCTGGAACCCCTTCAAATGCCCCAGACAATTTGGCCCTCTCTGCTTTCCTGCGCACGCTATCCTCAAAAGCACCTTTTTTCACTTTCGGCGCTGTTTGGAGCAAAAAAGACAAACGTCAAGCTTTTGCTGCCACAGCAAAGGTGCCAGAGGGGAAAAGTGATGCTGGTCCTCACTGCCTCCTGGAACCCCTTCAAATGCCCCAGACAATTTGGCCCTCTCTGCTTTCCTGCGCACTCTATCCTCAAAAGCACCTTTTTTCACTTTCGGCGCTGTTTGGAGCAAAAAAGACAAACGTCCAGCTTTTGCTGCCACAGCAAAGGTGCCAGCGGGGAAAAGTGATGCTGCTTCTCACTGCCTCCTGGAACCCCTTCAAATGCCCCAGACAATTTGGCCCTCTCTGCTTTCCTGCGCACTCTATCCTCAAAAGCACCTTTTTTCACTTTCGGAGCTGTTTGGAGCAAAAAAGACAAACGTCCAGCTTTTGCTGCCACAGCAAAGGTGCCAGCGGGGAAATGTGATGCTGGTCCTCACTGCCTCCTGGAACCCCTTCAAATGCCCCAGACAATTTGGCCCTCTCTGCTTTCCTGCGCACTCTATCCTCAAAAGCACCTTTTTTCACTTTCGGCGCTGTTTGGAGCAAAAAAGACAAACGTCCAGCTTTTGCTGCCACAGCAAAGGTGCCAGCGGGGAAAAGTGATGCTGCTTCTCACTGCCTCCTGGAACCCCTTCAAATGCCCCAGACAATTTGGCCCTCTCTGCTTTCCTGCGCACTCTATCCTCAAAAGCACCTTTTTTCACTTTCGGCGCTGTTTGGAGCAAAAAAGACAAACGTCCAGCTTTTGCTGCCACAGCAAAGGTGCCAGCGGGGAAAAGTGATGCTGGTCCTCACTGCCTCCTGGAACCCCTTCAAATGCCCCAGACAATTTGGCCCTCTCTGCTTTCCTGCGCACTCTATCCTCAAAAGCACCTTTTTTCACTTTCGGCGCTGTTTGGAGCAAAAAAGACAAACGTCCAGCTTTTGCTGCCACAGCAAAGGTGCCAGCGGGGAAAAGTGATGCTGCTTCTCACTGCCTCCTGGAACCCCTTCAAATGCCCCAGACAATTTGGCCCTCTCTGCTTTCCTGCGCACTCTATCCTCAAAAGCACCTTTTTTCACTTTCGGCGCTGTTTGGAGCAAAAAAGACAAACGTCCAGCTTTTGCTGCCACAGCAAAGGTGCCAGTGGGGAAAAGTGATGCTGCTTCTCACTGCCTCCTGGAACCCCTTCAAATGCCCCAGACAATTTGGCCCTCTCTGCTTTCCTGCGCACGCTATCCTCAAAAGCACCTTTTTTCACTTTCGGCGCCCTCCGGAGGAAAAAAGACAAACGTCCAGCTTTTGCTGCCACAGCAAAGGTGCCAGCGGGGAAAAGTGATGCTGGTCCTCACTGCCTCCTGGAACCCCTTCAAATGCCCCACACAATTTGGCCCTCTCTGCTTTCCTGCGCACTCTATCCTCAAAAGCAACTTTTTTCACTTTCGGCGCTGTTTGGAGCAAAAAAGACAAACGTCCAGCTTTTGCTGCCACAGCAAAGGTGCCAGCGGGGAAATGTGATGCTGGTCCTCACTGCCTCCTGGAACCCCTTCAAATGCCCCAGACAATTTGGCCCTCTCTGCTTTCCTGCGCACTCTATCCTCAAAAGCACCTTTTTTCACTTTCGGCGCTGTTTGGAGCAAAAAAGACAAACGTCCAGCTTTTGCTGCCACAGCAAAGGTGCCAGCGGGGAAAAGTGATGCTGGTCCTCACTGCCTCCTGGAACCCCTTCAAATGCCCCAGACAATTTGGCCCTCTCTGCTTTCCTGCGCACTCTATCCTCAAAAGCACCTTTTTTCACTTTCGGCGCTGTTTGGAGCAAAAAAGACAAACGTCCAGCTTTTGCTGCCACAGCAAAGGTGCCAGCGGGGAAAAGTGATGCTGCTTCTCACTGCCTCCTCGAACCCCTTCAAATGCCCCAGACAATTTGGCCCTCTCTGCTTTCCTGCGCACTCTATCCTCAAAAGCACCTTTTTTCACTTTCGGCGCTGTTTGGAGCAAAAAAGACAAACGTCCAGCTTTTGCTGCCACAGCAAAGGTGCCAGCGGGGAAAAGTGATGCTGGTCCTCACTGCCTCCTGGAACCCCTTCAAATGCCCCACACAATTTGGCCCTCTCTGCTTTCCTGCGCACTCTATCCTCAAAAGCACCTTTTTTCACTTTCGGCGCTGTTTGGAGCAAAAAAGACAAACGTCCAGCTTTTGCTGCCACAGCAAAGGTGCCAGCGGGGAAAAGTGATGCTGCTTCTCACTGCCTCCTGGAACCCCTTCAAATGCCCCAGACAATTTGGCCCTCTCTGCTTTCCTGCGCACGCTATCCTCAAAAGCACCTTTTTTCACTTTCGGCGCTGTTTGGAGCAAAAAAGACAAACGTCCAGCTTTTGCTGCCACAGCAAAGGTGCCAGCGGGGAAAAGTGATGCTGCTTCTCACTGCCTCCTGGAACCCCTTCAAATGCCCCAGACAATTTGGCCCTCTCTGCTTTCCTGCGCACTCTATCCTCAAAAGCACCTTTTTTCACTTTCGGCGCTGTTTGGAGCAAAAAAGACAAACGTCCAGCTTTTGCTGCCACAGCAAAGGTGCCAGCGGGGAAAAGTGATGCTGGTCCTCACTGCCTCCTGGAACCCCTTCAAATGCCCCAGACAATTTGGCCCTCTCTGCTTTCCTGCGCACGCTATCCTCAAATGCACCTTTTTTCACTTTCGGCGCTGTTTGGAGCAAAAAAGACAAACGTCCAGCTTTTGCTGCCACAGCAAAGGTGCCAGCGGGGAAAAGTGATGCTGCTTCTCACTGCCTCCTGGAACCCCTTCAAATGCCCCAGACAATTTGGCCCTCTCTGCTTTCCTGCGCACTCTATCCTCAAAAGCACCTTTTTTCACTTTCGGCGCTGTTTGGAGCAAAAAAGACAAACGTCCAGCTTTTGCTGCCACAGCAAAGGTGCCAGCGGGGAAAAGTGATGCTGGTCCTCACTGCCTCCTGGAACCCCTTCAAATGCCCCAGACAATTTGGCCCTCTCTGCTTTCCTGCGCACGCTATCCTCAAAAGCACCTTTTTTCACTTTCGGCGCTGTTTGGAGCAAAAAAGACAAACGTCCAGCTTTTGCTGCCACAGCAAAGGTGCCAGTGGGGGAAAAGTGATGCTGCTTCTCACTGCCTCCTGGAACCCCTTCAAATGCCCCAGACAATTTGGCCCTCTCTGCTTTCCTGCTCATTCTATCCTCAAAAGCACCTTTTTTCACTTTCAGCGCTGTTTGGAGCAAAAAAGACAAACGTCCAGCTTTTGCTGCCACAGCAAAGGTGCCAGCGGGGAAAAGTGATGCTGGTCCTCACTGCCTCCTGGAACCCCTTCAAATGCCCCACACAATTTGGCCCTCTCTGCTTTCCTGCGCACGCTATCCTCAAATGCACCTTTTTTCACTTGCGGCGCTGTTTGGAGCAAAAAAGGCAAACGTCCAGCTTTTGCTGCCACAGCAAAGGTGCCAGCGGGGAAAAGTGATGCTGGTCCTCACTGCCTCCTGGAACCCCTTCAAATGCCCCACACAATTTGGCCCTCTCTGCTTTCCTGCGCACGCTATCCTCAAAAGCACCTTTTTTCACTTTCGGCGCTGTTTGGAGCAAAAAAGACAAACGTCCAGCTTTTGCTGCCACAGCAAAGGTGCCAGCGGGGAAAAGTGATGCTGCTTCTCACTGCCTCCTGGAACCCCTTCAAATGCCCCAGACAATTTGGCCCTCTCTGCTTTCCTGCGCACTCTATCCTCAAAAGCACCTTTTTTCACTTTCGGCGCTGTTTGGAGCAAAAAAGACAAACGTCCAGCTTTTGCTGCCACAGCAAAGGTGCCAGCGGGGAAAAGTGATGCTGCTTCTCACTGCCTCCTGGAACCCCTTCAAATGCCCCAGACAATTTGGCCCTCTCTGCTTTCCTGCGCACGCTATCCTCAAATGCACCTTTTTTCACTTTCGGCGCTGTTTGGAGCAAAAAAGACAAACGTCCAGCTTTTGCTGCCACAGCAAAGGTGCCAGCGGGGAAAAGTGATGCTGCTTCTCACTGCCTCCTGGAACCCCTTCAAATGCCCCAGACAATTTGGCCCTCTCTGCTTTCCTGCGCATGCTATCCTCAAATGCACCTTTTTTCACTTTCGGCGCTGTTTGGAGCAAAAAAGACAAACGTCCAGCTTTTGCTGCCACAGCAAAGGTGCCAGCGGGGAAAAGTGATGCTGCTTCTCACTGCCTCCTGGAACCCCTTCAAATGCCCCACACAATTTGGCCCTCTCTGCTTTCCTGCGCACGCTATCCTCAAAAGCACCTTTTTTCACTTTCAGCGCTGTTTGGAGCAAAAAAGACAAACGTCCAGCTTTTGCTGCCACAGCAAAGGTGCCAGCGGGGAAAAGTGATGCTGGTCCTCACTGCCTCCTGGAACCCCTTCAAATGCCCCAGACAATTTGGCCCTCTCTGCTTTCCTGCGCACTCTATCCTCAAAAGCACCTTTTTTCACTTTCGGCGCTGTTTGGAGCAAAAAAGACAAACGTCCAGCTTTTGCTGCCACAGCAAAGGTGCCAGCGGGGAAAAGTGATGCTGCTTCTCACTGCCTCCTGGAACCCCTTCAAATGCCCCAGACAATTTGGCCCTCTCTGCTTTCCTGCGCACGCTATCCTCAAAAGCACCTTTTTTCACTATCGGCGCTGTTTGGAGCAAAAAAGACAAACGTCCAGCTTTTGCTGCCACAGCAAAGGTGCCAGCGGGGAAAAGTGATGCTGCTTCTCACTGCCTCCTGGAACCCCTTCAAATGCCCCAGACAATTTGGCCCTCTCTGCTTTCCTGCGCACGCTATCCTCAAAAGCACCTTTTTTCACTTTCGGCGCTGTTTGGAGCAAAAAAGACAAACGTCCAGCTTTTGCTGCCACAGCAAAGGTGCCAGCGGGGAAAAGTGATGCTGGTCCTCACTGCCTCCTGGAACCCCTTCAAATGCCCCAGACAATTTGGCCCTCTCTGCTTTCCTGCGCACTCTATCCTCAAAAGCACCTTTTTTCACTTTCGGCGCTGTTTGGAGCAAAAAAGACAAACGTCCAGCTTTTGCTGCCACAGCAAAGGTGCCAGCGGGGAAAAGTGATGCTGGTCCTCACTGCCTCCTGGAACCCCTTCAAATGCCCCAGACAATTTGGCCCTCTCTGCTTTCCTGCGCACGCTATCCTCAAAAGCACCTTTTTTCACTTTCGGCGCTGTTTGGAGCAAAAAAGACAAACGTCCAGCTTTTGCTGCCACAGCAAAGGTGCCAGCGGGGAAAAGTGATGCTGCTTCTCACTGCCTCCTGGAACCCCTTCAAATGCCCCAGACAATTTGGCCCTCTCTGCTTTCCTGCGCACTCTATCCTCAAAAGCACCTTTTTTCACTTTCGGCGCTGTTTGGAGCAAAAAAGACAAACGTCCAGCTTTTGCTGCCACAGCAAAGGTGCCAGCGGGGAAAAGTGATGCTGCTTCTCACTGCCTCCTGGAACCCCTTCAAATGCCCCAGACAATTTGGCCCTCTCTGCTTTCCTGCGCACGCTATCCTCAAATGCACCTTTTTTCACTTTCGGCGCTGTTTGGAGCAAAAAAGACAAACGTCCAGCTTTTGCTGCCACAGCAAAGGTGCCAGTGGGGAAAAGTGATGCTGCTTCTCACTGCCTCCTGGAACCCCTTCAAATGCCCCACACAATTTGGCCCTCTCTGCTTTCCTGCTCACTCTATCCTCAAAAGCACCTTTTTTCACTTTCAGCGCTGTTTGGAGCAAAAAAAGACAAACGTCCAGCTTTTGCTGCCACAGCAAAGGTGCCAGCGGGGAAAAGTGATGCTGGTCCTCACTGCCTCCTGGAACCCCTTCAAATGCCCCACACAATTTGGCCCTCTCTGCTTTCCTGCGCACGCTATCCTCAAATGCACCTTTTTTCACTTGCGGCGCTGTTTGGAGCAAAAAAGGCAAACGTCCAGCTTTTGCTGCCACAGCAAAGGTGCCAGCGGGGAAAAGTGATGCTGGTCCTCACTGCCTCCTGGAACCCCTTCAAATGCCCCAGACAATTTGGCCCTCTCTGCTTTCCTGCGCACGCTATCCTCAAAAGCACCTTTTTTCACTTTCGGCGCTGTTTGGAGCAAAAAAGACAAACGTCCAGCTTTTGCTGCCACAGCAAAGGTGCCAGCGGGGAAAAGTGATGCTGCTTCTCACTGCCTCCTGGAACCCCTTCAAATGCCCCAGACAATTTGGCCCTCTCTGCTTTCCTGCGCACTCTATCCTCAAAAGCACCTTTTTTCACTTTCGGCGCTGTTTGGAGCAAAAAAGACAAACGTCCAGCTTTTGCTGCCACAGCAAAGGTGCCAGCGGGGAAAAGTGATGCTGCTTCTCACTGCCTCCTGGAACCCCTTCAAATGCCCCACACAATTTGGCCCTCTCTGCTTTCCTGCGCACGCTATCCTCAAATGCACCTTTTTTCACTTTCGGCGCTGTTTGGAGCAAAAAAGACAAACGTCCAGCTTTTGCTGCCACAGCAAAGGTGCCAGCGGGGAAAAGTGATGCTGCTTCTCACTGCCTCCTGGAACCCCTTCAAATGCCCCACACAATTTGGCCCTCTCTGCTTTCCTGCGCACGCTATCCTCAAAAGCACCTTTTTTCACTTTCGGCGCTGTTTGGAGCAAAAAAGACAAACGTCCAGCTTTTGCTGCCACAGCAAAGGTGCCAGCGGGGAAAAGTGATGCTGGTCCTCACTGCCTCCTGGAACCCCTTCAAATGCCCCACACAATTTGGCCCTCTCTGCTTTCCTGCGCACGCTATCCTCAAAAGCACCTTTTTTCACTTTCGGCGCTGTTTGGAGCAAAAAAGACAAACGTCCAGCTTTTGCTGCCACAGCAAAGGTGCCAGCGGGGAAAAGTGATGCTGGTCCTCACTGCCTCCTGGAACCCCTTCAAATGCCCCACACAATTTGGCCCTCTCTGCTTTCCTGCGCACGCTATCCTCAAAAGCACCTTTTTTCACTTTCGGCGCTGTTTGGAGCAAAAAAGACAAACGTCCAGCTTTTGCTGCCACAGCAAAGGTGCCAGCGGGGAAAAGTGATGCTGCTTCTCACTGCCTCCTGGAACCCCTTCAAATGCCCCACACAATTTGGCCCTCTCTGCTTTCCTGCGCACGCTATCCTCAAAAGCACCTTTTTTCACTTTCGGCGCTGTTTGGAGCAAAAAAGACAAACGTCCAGCTTTTGCTGCCACAGCAAAGGTGCCAGCGGGGAAAAGTGATGCTGGTCCTCACTGCCTCCTGGAACCCCTTCAAATGCCCCACACAATTTGGCCCTCTCTGCTTTCCTGCGCACGCTATCCTCAAAAGCACCTTTTTTCACTTTCGGCGCTGTTTGGAGCAAAAAAGACAAACGTCCAGCTTTTGCTGCCACAGCAAAGGTGCCAGCGGGGAAAAGTGATGCTGGTCCTCACTGCCTCCTGGAACCCCTTCAAATGCCCCACACAATTTGGCCCTCTCTGCTTTCCTGCGCACGCTATCCTCAAAAGCACCTTTTTTCACTTTCGGCGCTGTTTGGAGCAAAAAAGACAAACGTCCAGCTTTTGCTGCCACAGCAAAGGTGCCAGCGGGGAAAAGTGATGCTGGTCCTCACTGCCTCCTGGAACCCCTTCAAATGCCCCAGACAATTTGGCCCTCTCTGCTTTCCTGCGCACGCTATCCTCAAAAGCACCTTTTTTCACTTTCGGCGCTGTTTGGAGCAAAAAAGACAAACGTCCAGCTTTTGCTGCCACAGCAAAGGTGCCAGCGAGGAAAAGTGATGCTGGTCCTCACTGCCTCCTGGAACCCCTTCAAATGCCCCACACAATTTGGCCCTCTCTGCTTTCCTGCGCACTCTATCCTCAAAAGCACCTTTTTTCACTTTCGGCGCTGTTTGGAGCAAAAAAGAAAAACGTCCAGCTTTTGATGCCACAGCAAAGGTGCCAGCGGGGAAAAGTGATGCTGGTCCTCACTGCCTCCTGGAACCCCTTCAAATGCCCCACACAATTTGGCCCTCTCTGCTTTCCTGCGCACGCTATCCTCAAATGCACCTTTTTTCACTTTCGGCGCTGTTTGGAGCAAAAAAGACAAACGTCCAGCATTTGCTGCCACAGCAAAGGTGCCAGCGGGGAAAAGTGATGCTGCTTCTCACTGCCTCCTGGAACCCCTTCAAATGCCCCAGACAATTTGGCCCTCTCTGCTTTCCTGCGCACTCTATCCTCAAAAGCACCTTTTTTCACTTTCGGCGCTGTTTGGAGCAAAAAAGACAAACGTCCAGCTTTTGCTGCCACAGCAAAGGTGCCAGTGGGGAAAAGTGATGCTGGTCCTCACTGCCTCCTGGAACCCCTTCAAATGCCCCAGACAATTTGGCCCTCTCTGCTTTCCTGCGCACTCTATCCTCAAATGCACCTTTTTTCACTTTCGGCGCTGTTTGGAGCAAAAAAGACAAACGTCCAGCTTTTGCTGCCACAGCAAAGGTGCCAGCGGGGAAAAGTGATGCTGCTTCTCACTGCCTCCTGGAACCCCTTCAAATGCCCCAGACAATTTGGCCCTCTCTGCTTTCCTGCGCACTCTATCCTCAAAAGCACCTTTTTTCACTTTCGGCGCTGTTTGGAGCAAAAAAGACAAACGTCCAGCTTTTGCTGCCACAGCAAAGGTGCCAGCGGGGAAAAGTGATGCTGCTTCTCACTGCCTCCTGGAACCCCTTCAAATGCCCCACACAATTTGGCCCTCTCTGCTTTCCTGCGCATGCTATCCTCAAATGCACCTTTTTTCACTTTCGGCGCTGTTTGGAGCAAAAAAGACAAACGTCCAGCTTTTGCTGCCACAGCAAAGGTGCCAGCGGGGAAAAGTGATGCTGCTTCTCACTGCCTCCTGGAACCCCTTCAAATGCCCCAGACAATTTGGCCCTC
The DNA here is from genome assembly GCF_965231255.1 of Vanellus vanellus. Taxonomy (NCBI): domain Eukaryota; kingdom Metazoa; phylum Chordata; class Aves; order Charadriiformes; family Charadriidae; genus Vanellus; species Vanellus vanellus. The sequence continues at coordinate 94,124 of NW_028127146.1, read as the reverse complement.
TCTGCTTTCCTGCGCACGCTATCCTCAAAAGCACCTTTTTTCACTTTCGGCGCTGTTTGGAGCAAAAAAGACAAACGTCCAGCTTTTGCTGCCACAGCAAAGGTGCCAGCGGGGAAAAGTGATGCTGGTCCTCACTGCCTCCTGGAACCCCTTCAAATGCCCCACACAATTTGGCCCTCTATGCTTTCCTGCGCACGCTATCCTCAAAAGCACCTTTTTTCACTTTCGGCGCTGTTTGGAGCAAAAAAGACAAACGTCCAGCTTTTGCTGCCACAGCAAAGGTGCCAGCGGGGAAAAGTGATGCTGGTCCTCACTGCCTCCTGGAACCCCTTCAAATGCCCCAGACAATTTGGCCCTCTCTGCTTTCCTGCGCACTCTATCCTCAAAAGCACCTTTTTTCACTTTCGGCGCTGTTTGGAGCAAAAAAGACAAACGTCCAGCTTTTGCTGCCACAGCAAAGGTGCCAGCGGGGAAAAGTGATGCTGCTTCTCACTGCCTCCTGGAACCCCTTCAAATGCCCCACACAATTTGGCCCTCTCTGCTTTCCTGCGCACGCTATCCTCAAATGCACCTTTTTTCACTTTCGGCGCTGTTTGGAGCAAAAAAGACAAACGTCCAGCTTTTGCTGCCACAGCAAAGGTGCCAGTGGGGAAAAGTGATGCTGCTTCTCACTGCCTCCTGGAACCCCTTCAAATGCCCCACACAATTTGGCCCTCTCTGCTTTCCTGCTCACTCTATCCTCAAAAGCACCTTTTTTCACTTTCAGCGCTGTTTGGAGCAAAAAAGACAAACGTCCAGCTTTTGCTGCCACAGCAAAGGTGCCAGCGGGGAAAAGTGATGCTGGTCCTCACTGCCTCCTGGAACCCCTTCAAATGCCCCACACAATTTGGCCCTCTCTGCTTTCCTGCGCACGCTATCCTCAAAAGCACCTTTTTTCACTTTCGGCGCTGTTTGGAGCAAAAAAGACAAACGTCCAGCTTTTGCTGCCACAGCAAAGGTGCCAGCGGGGAAAAGTGATGCTGGTCCTCACTGCCTCCTGGAACCCCTTCAAATGCCCCAGACAATTTGGCCCTCTCTGCTTTCCTGCGCACGCTATCCTCAAAAGCACCTTTTTTCACTTTCGGCGCTGTTTGGAGCAAAAAAGACAAACGTCCAGCTTTTGCTGCCACAGCAAAGGTGCCAGCGGGGAAAAGTGATGCTGCTTCTCACTGCCTCCTGGAACCCCTTCAAATGCCCCAGACAATTTGGCCCTCTCTTGCTTTCCTGCGCACGCTATCCTCAAATGCAGCTTTTTTCACTTTCGGCGCTGTTTGGAGCAAAAAAGACAAACGTCCAGCTTTTGCTGCCACAGCAAAGGTGCCAGCGGGGAAAAGTGATGCTGCTTCTCACTGCCTCCTGGAACCCCTTCAAATGCCCCACACAATTTGGCCCTCTCTGCTTTCCTGCGCACGCTATCCTCAAATGCACCTTTTTTCACTTTCGGCGCTGTTTGGAGCAAAAAAGACAAACGTCCAGCTTTTGCTGCCACAGCAAAGGTGCCAGCGGGGAAAAGTGATGCTGCTTCTCACTGCCTCCTGGAACCCCTTCAAATGCCCCAGACAATTTGGCCCTCTCTGCTTTCCTGCGCACGCTATCCTCAAAAGCACCTTTTTTCACTTTCGGCGCTGTTTGGAGCAAAAAAGACAAACGTCCAGCTTTTGCTGCCACAGCAAAGGTGCCAGCGGGGAAAAGTGATGCTGGTCCTCACTGCCTCCTGGAACCCCTTCAAATGCCCCACACAATTTGGCCCTCTCTGCTTTCCTGCGCACGCTATCTTCAAAAGCACCTTTTTTCACTTTCGGCGCTGTTTGGAGCAAAAAAGACAAACGTCCAGCTTTTGCTGCCACAGCAAAGGTGCCAGCGGGGAAAAGTGATGCTGGACCTCACTGCCTCCTGGAACCCCTTCAAATGCCCCAGACGATTTGGCCCTCTCTGCTTTCCTGCGCACTCTATCCTCAAAAGCACCTTTTTTCACTTTCGGCGCTGTTTGGAGCAAAAAAGACAAACGTCCAGCTTTTGCTCCCAAAACAAAGGTGCCAGCGGGGAAAAGGATGCTGGTCCTCACTGCCTCCTGGAACCCCTTCAAATGCCCCAGACAATTTGGCCCTCTCTGCTTTCCTGAAAAGTCTATCCTCAAAAGCACCTTTTTTCACTTTCGGCGCTGTTTGGAGCAAAAAAAGACAAACGTCCAGCTTTTGCTGCCACAGCAAAGGTGCCAGCGGGGAAAAGTGATGCTGGTCCTCACTGCCTCCTGGAACCCCTTCAAATGCCCCACACAATTTGGCCCTCTCTGCTTTCCTGCGCACGCTATCCTCAAAAGCACCTTTTTTCACTTTCGGCGCTGTTTGGAGCAAAAAAGACAAACGTCCAGCTTTTGCTGCCACAGCAAAGGTGCCAGCGGGGAAAAGTGATGCTGGTCCTCACTGCCTCCTGGAACCCCTTCAAATGCCCCAGACAATTTGGCCCTCTCTGCTTTCCTGCGCACGCTATCCTCAAATGCACCTTTTTTCACTTTCGGCGCTGTTTGGAGCAAAAAAACAAACGTCCAGCTTTTGCTGCCACAGCAAAGGTGCCAGCGGGGAAAAGTGATGCTGCTTCTCACTGCCTCCTGGAACCCCTTCAAATGCCCCACACAATTTGGCCCTCTCTGCTTTCCTGCGCACTCTATCCTCAAAAGCACCTTTTTTCACTTTCGGCGCTGTTTGGAGCAAAAAAGACAAACGTCCAGCTTTTGCTGCCACAGCAAAGGTGCCAGCGGGGAAAAGTGATGCTGGTCCTCACTGCCTCCTGGAACCCCTTCAAATGCCCCACACAATTTGGCCCTCTCTGCTTTCCTGAAAAGTCTATCCTCAAAAGCACCTTTTTTCACTTTCGGCGCTGTTTGGAGCAAAAAAGACAAATGTCCAGCTTTTGCTGCCACAGCAAAGGTGCCAGCGGGGAAAAGTGATGCTGGTCCTCACTGCCTCCTGGAACCCCTTCAAATGCCCCAGACAATTTGGCTCTCTCTGCTTTCCTGCGCACTCTATCCTCAAATGCACCTTTTTTCACTTTCGGCGCTGTTTGGAGCAAAAAAGACAAACGTCCAGCTTTTGCTGCCACAGCAAAGGTGCCAGCGGGGAAAAGTGATGCTGCTTCTCACTGCCTCCTGGAACCCCTTCAAATGCCCCACACAATTTGGCCCTCTCTGCTTTCCTGCGCACGCTATCCTCAAAAGCACCTTTTTTCACTTTCGGCGCTGTTTGGAGCAAAAAAGACAAACGTCCAGCTTTTGCTGCCACAGCAAAGGTGCCAGTGGGGAAAAGTGATGCTGCTTCTCACTGCCTCCTGGAACCCCTTCAAATGCCCCACACAATTTGGCCCTCTCTGCTTTCCTGCTCACTCTATCCTCAAAAGCACCTTTTTTCACTTTCGGCGCTGTTTGGAGCAAAAAAGACAAACGTCCAGCTTTTGCTGCCACAGCAAAGGTGCCAGTGGGGAAAAGTGATGCTGGTCCTCACTGCCTCCTGGAACCCCTTCAAATGCCCCAGACAATTTGGCCCTCTCTGCTTTCCTGCTCACTCTATCCTCAAAAGCACCTTTTTTCACTTTCGGCGCTGTTTGGAGCAAAAAAGACAAACGTCCAGCTTTTGCTGCCACAGCAAAGGTGCCAGCGGGGAAAAGTGATGCTGGTCCTCACTGCCTCCTGGAACCCCTTCAAATGCCCCACACAATTTGGCCCTCTCCGCTTTCCTGCGCACGCTATCCTCAAATGCACCTTTTTTTCACTTTTGGCGCTGTTTGGAGCAAAAAAGACAAACGTCCAGCTTTTGCTGCCACAGCAAAGGTGCCAGCGGGGAAAAGTGATGCTGCTTCTCACTGCCTCCTGGAACCCCTTCAAATGCCCCACACAATTTGGCCCTCTCTGCTTTCCTGTGCACTCTATCCTCAAAAGCACCTTTTTTCACTTTCGGCGCTGTTTGGAGCAAAAAAGACAAACGTCCAGCTTTTGCTGCCACAGCAAAGGTGCCAGCGGGGAAAAGTGATGCTGGTCCTCACTGCCTCCTGGAACCCCTTCAAATGCCCCACACAATTTGGCCCTCTCTGCTTTCCTGAAAAGTCTATCCTCAAAAGCACCTTTTTTCACTTTCGGCGCTGTTTGGAGCAAAAAAGACAAACGTCCAGCTTTTGCTGCCACAGCAAAGGTGCCAGCGGGGAAAAGTGATGCTGGTCCTCACTGCCTCCTGGAACCCCTTCAAATGCCCCAGACAATTTGGCCCTCTCTGCTTTCCTGCGCACGCTATCCTCAAATGCACCTTTTTTCACTTTCGGCGCTGTTTGGAGCAAAAAAACAAACGTCCAGCTTTTGCTGCCACAGCAAAGGTGCCAGCGGGGAAAAGTGATGCTGCTTCTCACTGCCTCCTGGAACCCCTTCAAATGCCCCACACAATTTGGCCCTCTCTGCTTTCCTGCGCACTCTATCCTCAAAAGCACCTTTTTTCACTTTCGGCGCTGTTTGGAGCAAAAAAGACAAACGTCCAGCTTTTGCTGCCACAGCAAAGGTGCCAGCGGGGAAAAGTGATGCTGGTCCTCACTGCCTCCTGGAACCCCTTCAAATGCCCCACACAATTTGGCCCTCTCTGCTTTCCTGAAAAGTCTATCCTCAAAAGCACCTTTTTTCACTTTCGGCGCTGTTTGGAGCAAAAAAGACAAATGTCCAGCTTTTGCTGCCACAGCAAAGGTGCCAGCGGGGAAAAGTGATGCTGGTCCTCACTGCCTCCTGGAACCCCTTCAAATGCCCCAGACAATTTGGCTCTCTCTGCTTTCCTGCGCACTCTATCCTCAAATGCACCTTTTTTCACTTTCGGCGCTGTTTGGAGCAAAAAAGACAAACGTCCAGCTTTTGCTGCCACAGCAAAGGTGCCAGCGGGGAAAAGTGATGCTGCTTCTCACTGCCTCCTGGAACCCCTTCAAATGCCCCAGACAATTTGGCCCTCTCTGCTTTCCTGCGCACGCTATCCTCAAAAGCACCTTTTTTCACTTTCGGCGCTGTTTGGAGCAAAAAAGACAAACGTCCAGCTTTTGCTGCCACAGCAAAGGTGCCAGTGGGGAAAAGTGATGCTGCTTCTCACTGCCTCCTGGAACCCCTTCAAATGCCCCACACAATTTGGCCCTCTCTGCTTTCCTGCTCACTCTATCCTCAAAAGCACCTTTTTTCACTTTCGGCGCTGTTTGGAGCAAAAAAGACAAACGTCCAGCTTTTGCTGCCACAGCAAAGGTGCCAGTGGGGAAAAGTGATGCTGGTCCTCACTGCCTCCTGGAACCCCTTCAAATGCCCCAGACAATTTGGCCCTCTCTGCTTTCCTGCTCACTCTATCCTCAAAAGCACCTTTTTTCACTTTCGGCGCTGTTTGGAGCAAAAAAGACAAACGTCCAGCTTTTGCTGCCACAGCAAAGGTGCCAGCGGGGAAAAGTGATGCTGGTCCTCACTGCCTCCTGGAACCCCTTAAATGCCCCACACAATTTGGCCCTCTCTGCTTTCCTGCGCACGCTATCCTCAAATGCACCTTTTTTTCACTTTTGGCGCTGTTTGGAGCAAAAAAGACAAACGTCCAGCTTTTGCTGCCACAGCAAAGGTGCCAGCGGGGAAAAGTGTTGCTGCTTCTCACTGCCTCCTGGAACCCCTTCAAATGCCCCACACAATTTGGCCCTCTCTGCTTTCCTGTGCACTCTATCCTCAAAAGCACCTTTTTTCACTTTCGGCGCTGTTTGGAGCAAAAAAGACAAACGTCCAGCTTTTGCTGCCACAGCAAAGGTGCCAGCGGGGAAAAGTGATGCTGGTCCTCACTGCCTCCTGGAACCCCTTCAAATGCCCCACACAATTTGGCCCTCTCTGCTTTCCTGAAAAGTCTATCCTCAAAAGCACCTTTTTTCACTTTCGGCGCTGTTTGGAGCAAAAAAGACAAACGTCCAGCTTTTGCTGCCACAGCAAAGGTGCCAGCGGGGAAAAGTGATGCTGGTCCTCACTGCCTCCTGGAACCCCTTCAAATGCCCCACACAATTTGGCCCTCTCTGCTTTCCTGCGCACTCTATCCTCAAAAGCACCTTTTTTCACTTTCGGCGCTGTTTGGAGCAAAAAAGACAAACGTCCAGCTTTTGCTGCCACAGCAAAGGTGCCAGCGGGGAAAAGTGATGCTGCTTCTCACTGCCTCCTGGAACCCCTTCAAATGCCCCACACAATTTGGCCCTCTCTGCTTTCCTGCGCACGCTATCCTCAAATGCACCTTTTTTCACTTTCGGCGCTGTTTGGAGCAAAAAAGACAAACGTCCAGCTTTTGCTGCCACAGCAAAGGTGCCAGCGGGGAAAAGTGATGCTGCTTCTCACTGCCTCCTGGAACCCCTTCAAATGCCCCACACAATTTGGCCCTCTCTGCTTTCCTGCTCACTCTATCCTCAAAAGCACCTTTTTTCACTTTCGGCGCTGTTTGGAGCAAAAAAGACAAACGTCCAGCTTTTGCTGCCACAGCAAAGGTGCCAGCGGGGAAAAGTGATGCTGGTCCTCACTGCCTCCTGGAACCCCTTAAATGCCCCACACAATTTGGCCCTCTCTGCTTTCCTGCGCACGCTATCCTCAAATGCACCTTTTTTTCACTTTTGGCGCTGTTTGGAGCAAAAAAGACAAACGTCCAGCTTTTGCTGCCACAGCAAAGGTGCCAGCGGGGAAAAGTGATGCTGCTTCTCACTGCCTCCTGGAACCCCTTCAAATGCCCCACACAATTTGGCCCTCTCTGCTTTCCTGTGCACTCTATCCTCAAAAGCACCTTTTTTCACTTTCGGCGCTGTTTGGAGCAAAAAAGACAAACGTCCAGCTTTTGCTGCCACAGCAAAGGTGCCAGCGGGGAAAAGTGATGCTGGTCCTCACTGCCTCCTGGAACCCCTTCAAATGCCCCACACAATTTGGCCCTCTCTGCTTTCCTGAAAAGTCTATCCTCAAAAGCACCTTTTTTCACTTTCGGCGCTGTTTGGAGCAAAAAAGACAAACGTCCAGCTTTTGCTGCCACAGCAAAGGTGCCAGCGGGGAAAAGTGATGCTGGTCCTCACTGCCTCCTGGAACCCCTTCAAATGCCCCAGACAATTTGGCCCTCTCTGCTTTCCTGCGCACTCTATCCTCAAAAGCACCTTTTTTCACTTTCGGCGCTGTTTGGAGCAAAAAAGACAAACGTCCAGCTTTTGCTGCCACAGCAAAGGTGCCAGCGGGGAAAAGTGATGCTGCTTCTCACTGCCTCCTGGAACCCCTTCAAATGCCCCAGACAATTTGGCCCTCTCTGCTTTCCTGCGCACGCTATCCTCAAATGCACCTTTTTTCACTTTCGGCGCTGTTTGGAGCAAAAAAGACAAACGTCCAGCTTTTGCTGCCACAGCAAAGGTGCCAGCGGGGAAAAGTGATGCTGCTTCTCACTGCCTCCTGGAACCCCTTCAAATGCCCCACACAATTTGGCCCTCTCTGCTTTCCTGCGCACGCTATCCTCAAAAGCACCTTTTTTCACTTTCGGCGCTGTTTGGAGCAAAAAAGACAAACGTCCAGCTTTTGCTGCCACAGCAAAGGTGCCAGCGGGGAAAAGTGATGCTGGTCCTCACTGCCTCCTGGAACCCCTTCAAATGCCCCACACAATTTGGCCCTCTCTGCTTTCCTGAAAAGTCTATCCTCAAAAGCACCTTTTTTCACTTTCGGCGCTGTTTGGAGCAAAAAAGACAAATGTCCAGCTTTTGCTGCCACAGCAAAGGTGCCAGCGGGGAAAAGTGATGCTGGTCCTCACTGCCTCCTGGAACCCCTTCAAATGCCCCACACAATTTGGCCCTCTCCGCTTTCCTGCGCACGCTATCCTCAAATGCACCTTTTTTTCACTTTTGGCGCTGTTTGGAGCAAAAAAGACAAACGTCCAGCTTTTGCTGCCACAGCAAAGGTGCCAGCGGGGAAAAGTGATGCTGCTTCTCACTGCCTCCTGGAACCCCTTCAAATGCCCCACACAATTTGGCCCTCTCTGCTTTCCTGTGCACTCTATCCTCAAAAGCACCTTTTTTCACTTTCGGCGCTGTTTGGAGCAAAAAAGACAAACGTCCAGCTTTTGCTGCCACAGCAAAGGTGCCAGCGGGGAAAAGTGATGCTGGTCCTCACTGCCTCCTGGAACCCCTTCAAATGCCCCACACAATTTGGCCCTCTCTGCTTTCCTGAAAAGTCTATCCTCAAAAGCACCTTTTTTCACTTTCGGCGCTGTTTGGAGCAAAAAAGACAAACGTCCAGCTTTTGCTGCCACAGCAAAGGTGCCAGCGGGGAAAAGTGATGCTGGTCCTCACTGCATCCTGGAACCCCTTCAAATGCCCCAGACAATTTGGCCCTCTCTGCTTTCCTGCGCACGCTATCCTCAAATGCACCTTTTTTCACTTTCGGCGCTGTTTGGAGCAAAAAAACAAACGTCCAGCTTTTGCTGCCACAGCAAAGGTGCCAGCGGGGAAAAGTGATGCTGCTTCTCACTGCCTCCTGGAACCCCTTCAAATGCCCCACACAATTTGGCCCTCTCTGCTTTCCTGCGCACTCTATCCTCAAAAGCACCTTTTTTCACTTTCGGCGCTGTTTGGAGCAAAAAAGACAAACGTCCAGCTTTTGCTGCCACAGCAAAGGTGCCAGCGGGGAAAAGTGATGCTGGTCCTCACTGCCTCCTGGAACCCCTTCAAATGCCCCACACAATTTGGCCCTCTCTGCTTTCCTGAAAAGTCTATCCTCAAAAGCACCTTTTTTCACTTTCGGCGCTGTTTGGAGCAAAAAAGACAAATGTCCAGCTTTTGCTGCCACAGCAAAGGTGCCAGCGGGGAAAAGTGATGCTGGTCCTCACTGCCTCCTGGAACCCCTTCAAATGCCCCAGACAATTTGGCTCTCTCTGCTTTCCTGCGCACTCTATCCTCAAATGCACCTTTTTTCACTTTCGGCGCTGTTTGGAGCAAAAAAGACAAACGTCCAGCTTTTGCTGCCACAGCAAAGGTGCCAGCGGGGAAAACTGATGCTGCTTCTCACTGCCTCCTGGAACCCCTTCAAATGCCCCAGACAATTTGGCCCTCTCTGCTTTCCTGCGCACGCTATCCTCAAAAGCACCTTTTTTCACTTTCGGCGCTGTTTGGAGCAAAAAAGACAAACGTCCAGCTTTTGCTGCCACAGCAAAGGTGCCAGTGGGGAAAAGTGATGCTGCTTCTCACTGCCTCCTGGAACCCCTTCAAATGCCCCACACAATTTGGCCCTCTCTGCTTTCCTGCTCACTCTATCCTCAAAAGCACCTTTTTTCACTTTCGGCGCTGTTTGGAGCAAAAAAGACAAACGTCCAGCTTTTGCTGCCACAGCAAAGGTGCCAGTGGGGAAAAGTGATGCTGGTCCTCACTGCCTCCTGGAACCCCTTCAAATGCCCCAGACAATTTGGCCCTCTCTGCTTTCCTGCTCACTCTATCCTCAAAAGCACCTTTTTTCACTTTCGGCGCTGTTTGGAGCAAAAAAGACAAACGTCCAGCTTTTGCTGCCACAGCAAAGGTGCCAGCGGGGAAAAGTGATGCTGGTCCTCACTGCCTCCTGGAACCCCTTAAATGCCCCACACAATTTGGCCCTCTCTGCTTTCCTGCGCACGCTATCCTCAAATGCACCTTTTTTTCACTTTTGGCGCTGTTTGGAGCAAAAAAGACAAACGTCCAGCTTTTGCTGCCACAGCAAAGGTGCCAGCGGGGAAAAGTGTTGCTGCTTCTCACTGCCTCCTGGAACCCCTTCAAATGCCCCACACAATTTGGCCCTCTCTGCTTTCCTGTGCACTCTATCCTCAAAAGCACCTTTTTTCACTTTCGGCGCTGTTTGGAGCAAAAAAGACAAACGTCCAGCTTTTGCTGCCACAGCAAAGGTGCCAGCGGGGAAAAGTGATGCTGGTCCTCACTGCCTCCTGGAACCCCTTCAAATGCCCCACACAATTTGGCCCTCTCTGCTTTCCTGAAAAGTCTATCCTCAAAAGCACCTTTTTTCACTTTCGGCGCTGTTTGGAGCAAAAAAGACAAACGTCCAGCTTTTGCTGCCACAGCAAAGGTGCCAGCGGGGAAAAGTGATGCTGGTCCTCACTGCCTCCTGGAACCCCTTCAAATGCCCCAGACAATTTGGCCCTCTCTGCTTTCCTGCGCACTCTATCCTCAAAAGCACCTTTTTTCACTTTCGGCGCTGTTTGGAGCAAAAAAGACAAACGTCCAGCTTTTGCTGCCACAGCAAAGGTGCCAGCGGGGAAAAGTGATGCTGCTTCTCACTGCCTCCTGGAACCCCTTCAAATGCCCCACACAATTTGGCCCTCTCTGCTTTCCTGCGCACGCTATCCTCAAATGCACCTTTTTTCACTTTCGGCGCTGTTTGGAGCAAAAAAGACAAACGTCCAGCTTTTGCTGCCACAGCAAAGGTGCCAGCGGGGAAAAGTGATGCTGCTTCTCACTGCCTCCTGGAACCCCTTCAAATGCCCCACACAATTTGGCCCTCTCTGCTTTCCTGCTCACTCTATCCTCAAAAGCACCTTTTTTCACTTTCGGCGCTGTTTGGAGCAAAAAAGACAAACGTCCAGCTTTTGCTGCCACAGCAAAGGTGCCAGCGGGGAAAAGTGATGCTGGTCCTCACTGCCTCCTGGAACCCCTTAAATGCCCCACACAATTTGGCCCTCTCTGCTTTCCTGCGCACGCTATCCTCAAATGCACCTTTTTTTCACTTTTGGCGCTGTTTGGAGCAAAAAAGACAAACGTCCAGCTTTTGCTGCCACAGCAAAGGTGCCAGCGGGGAAAAGTGATGCTGCTTCTCACTGCCTCCTGGAACCCCTTCAAATGCCCCACACAATTTGGCCCTCTCTGCTTTCCTGTGCACTCTATCCTCAAAAGCACCTTTTTTCACTTTCGGCGCTGTTTGGAGCAAAAAAGACAAACGTCCAGCTTTTGCTGCCACAGCAAAGGTGCCAGCGGGGAAAAGTGATGCTGGTCCTCACTGCCTCCTGGAACCCCTTCAAATGCCCCACACAATTTGGCCCTCTCTGCTTTCCTGAAAAGTCTATCCTCAAAAGCACCTTTTTTCACTTTCGGCGCTGTTTGGAGCAAAAAAGACAAACGTCCAGCTTTTGCTGCCACAGCAAAGGTGCCAGCGGGGAAAAGTGATGCTGGTCCTCACTGCCTCCTGGAACCCCTTCAAATGCCCCAGACAATTTGGCCCTCTCTGCTTTCCTGCGCACTCTATCCTCAAAAGCACCTTTTTTCACTTTCGGCGCTGTTTGGAGCAAAAAAGACAAACGTCCAGCTTTTGCTGCCACAGCAAAGGTGCCAGCGGGGAAAAGTGATGCTGCTTCTCACTGCCTCCTGGAACCCCTTCAAATGCCCCAGACAATTTGGCCCTCTCTGCTTTCCTGCGCACGCTATCCTCAAATGCACCTTTTTTCACTTTCGGCGCTGTTTGGAGCAAAAAAGACAAACGTCCAGCTTTTGCTGCCACAGCAAAGGTGCCAGCGGGGAAAAGTGATGCTGCTTCTCACTGCCTCCTGGAACCCCTTCAAATGCCCCACACAATTTGGCCCTCTCTGCTTTCCTGCGCACGCTATCCTCAAAAGCACCTTTTTTCACTTTCGGCGCTGTTTGGAGCAAAAAAGACAAACGTCCAGCTTTTGCTGCCACAGCAAAGGTGCCAGCGGGGAAAAGTGATGCTGGTCCTCACTGCCTCCTGGAACCCCTTCAAATGCCCCACACAATTTGGCCCTCTCTGCTTTCCTGAAAAGTCTATCCTCAAAAGCACCTTTTTTCACTTTCGGCGCTGTTTGGAGCAAAAAAGACAAATGTCCAGCTTTTGCTGCCACAGCAAAGGTGCCAGCGGGGAAAAGTGATGCTGGTCCTCACTGCCTCCTGGAACCCCTTCAAATGCCCCAGACAATTTGGCTCTCTCTGCTTTCCTGCGCACTCTATCCTCAAATGCACCTTTTTTCACTTTCGGCGCTGTTTGGAGCAAAAAAGACAAACGTCCAGCTTTTGCTGCCACAGCAAAGGTGCCAGCGGGGAAAAGTGATGCTGCTTCTCACTGCCTCCTGGAACCCCTTCAAATGCCCCAGACAATTTGGCCCTCTCTGCTTTCCTGCGCACGCTATCCTCAAAAGCACCTTTTTTCACTTTCGGCGCTGTTTGGAGCAAAAAAGACAAACGTCCAGCTTTTGCTGCCACAGCAAAGGTGCCAGTGGGGAAAAGTGATGCTGCTTCTCACTGCCTCCTGGAACCCCTTCAAATGCCCCACACAATTTGGCCCTCTCTGCTTTCCTGCTAACTCTATCCTCAAAAGCACCTTTTTTCACTTTCGGCGCTGTTTGGAGCAAAAAAGACAAACGTCCAGCTTTTGCTGCCACAGCAAAGGTGCCAGTGGGGAAAAGTGATGCTGGTCCTCACTGCCTCCTGGAACCCCTTCAAATGCCCCAGACAATTTGGCCCTCTCTGCTTTCCTGCTCACTCTATCCTCAAAAGCACCTTTTTTCACTTTCGGCGCTGTTTGGAGCAAAAAAGACAAACGTCCAGCTTTTGCTGCCACAGCAAAGGTGCCAGCGGGGAAAAGTGATGCTGGTCCTCACTGCCTCCTGGAACCCCTTCAAATGCCCCAGACAATTTGGCCCTCTCTGCTTTCCTGCGCACGCTATCCTCAAATGCACCTTTTTTTCACTTTTGGCGCTGTTTGGAGCAAAAAAGACAAACGTCCAGCTTTTGCAGCCACAGCAAAGGTGCCAGCGGGGAAAAGTGATGCTGCTTCTCACTGCCTCCTGGAACCCCTTCAAATGCCCCACACAATTTGGCCCTCTCTGCTTTCCTGTGCACTCTATCCTCAAAAGCACCTTTTTTCACTTTCGGCGCTGTTTGGAGCAAAAAAGACAAACGTCCAGCTTTTGCTGCCACAGCAAAGGTGCCAGCGGGGAAAAGTGATGCTGGTCCTCACTGCCTCCTGGAACCCCTTCAAATGCCCCACACAATTTGGCCCTCTCTGCTTTCCTGAAAAGTCTATCCTCAAAAGCACCTTTTTTAACTTTCGGCGCTGTTTGGAGCAAAAAAGACAAACGTCCAGCTTTTGCTGCCACAGCAAAGGTGCCAGCGGGGAAAAGTGATGCTGGTCCTCACTGCCTCCTGGAACCCCTTCAAATGCCCCAGACAATTTGGCCCTCTCTGCTTTCCTGCGCACTCTATCCTCAAAAGCACCTTTTTTCACTTTCGGCGCTGTTTGGAGCAAAAAAGACAAACGTCCAGCTTTTGCTGCCACAGCAAAGGTGCCAGCGGGGAAAAGTGATGCTGCTTCTCACTGCCTCCTGGAACCCCTTCAAATGCCCCAGACAATTTGGCCCTCTCTGCTTTCCTGCGCACGCTATCCTCAAATGCACCTTTTTTCACTTTCGGCGCTGTTTGGAGCAAAAAAGACAAACGTCCAGCTTTTGCTGCCACAGCAAAGGTGCCAGCGGGGAAAAGTGATGCTGCTTCTCACTGCCTCCTGGAACCCCTTCAAATGCCCCAGACAATTTGGCCCTCTCTGCTTTCCTGCTCACTCTATCCTCAAAAGCACCTTTTTTCACTTTCGGCGCTGTTTGGAGCAAAAAAGACAAACGTCCAGCTTTTGCTGCCACAGCAAAGGTGCCAGCGGGGAAAAGTGATGCTGGTCCTCACTGCCTCCTGGAACCCCTTCAAATGCCCCAGACAATTTGGCCCTCTCTGCTTTCCTGCGCACGCTATCCTCAAATGCACCTTTTTTCACTTTCGGCGCTGTTTGGAGCAAAAAAGACAAACGTCCAGCTTTTGCTGCCACAGCAAAGGTGCCAGCGGGGAAAAGTGATGCTGGTCCTCACTGCCTCCTGGAACCCCTTCAAATGCCCCAGACAATTTGGCCCTCTCTGCTTTCCTGCGCACTCTATCCTCAAAAGCACCTTTTTTCACTTTCGGCGCTGTTTGGAGCAAAAAAGACAAACGTCCAGCTTTTGCTGCCACAGCAAAGGTGCCAGCGGGGAAAAGTGATGCTGCTTCTCACTGCCTCCTGGAACCCCTTCAAATGCCCCAGACAATTTGGCCCTCTCTGCTTTCCTGCGCACGCTATCCTCAAATGCACCTTTTTTCACTTTCGGCGCTGTTTGGAGCAAAAAAGACAAACGTCCAGCTTTTGCTGCCACAGAAAGGTGCCAGCGGGGAAAAGTGATGCTGCTTCTCACTGCCTCCTGGAACCCCTTCAAATGCCCCACACAATTTGGCCCTCTCTGCTTTCCTGAAAAGTCTATCCTCAAAAGCACCTTTTTTCACTTTCGGCGCTGTTTGGAGCAAAAAAGACAAATGTCCAGCTTTTGCTGCCACAGCAAAGGTGCCAGCGGGGAAAAGTGATGCTGGTCCTCACTGCCTCCTGGAACCCCTTCAAATGCCCCAGACAATTTGGCTCTCTCTGCTTTCCTGCGCACTCTATCCTCAAATGCACCTTTTTTCACTTTTGGCGCTGTTTGGAGCAAAAAAGACAAACGTCCAGCTTTTGCTGCCACAGCAAAGGTGCCAGCGGGGAAAAGTGATGCTGCTTCTCACTGCCTCCTGGAACCCCTTCAAATGCCCCAGACAATTTGGCCCTCTCTGCTTTCCTGCGCACGCTATCCTCAAAAGCACCTTTTTTCACTTTCAGCGCTGTTTGGAGCAAAAAAGACAAACGTCCAGCTTTTGCTGCCACAGCAAAGGTGCCAGTGGGGAAAAGTGATGCTGCTTCTCACTGCCTCCTGGAACCCCTTCAAATGCCCCACACAATTTGGCCCTCTCTGCTTTCCTGCTAACTCTATCCTCAAAAGCACCTTTTTTCACTTTCGGCGCTGTTTGGAGCAAAAAAGACAAACGTCCAGCTTTTGCTGCCACAGCAAAGGTGCCAGTGGGGAAAAGTGATGCTGGTCCTCACTGCCTCCTGGAACCCCTTCAAATGCCCCAGACAATTTGGCCCTCTCTGCTTTCCTGCTCACTCTATCCTCAAAAGCACCTTTTTTCACTTTCGGCGCTGTTTGGAGCAAAAAAGACAAACGTCCAGCTTTTGCTGCCACAGCAAAGGTGCCAGCGGTGAAAAGTGATGCTGGTCCTCACTGCCTCCTGGAACCCCTTCAAATGCCCCACACAATTTGGCCCTCTCTGCTTTCCTGCGCACGCTATCCTCAAATGCACCTTTTTTTCACTTTTGGCGCTGTTTGGAGCAAAAAAGACAAACGTCCAGCTTTTGCAGCCACAGCAAAGGTGCCAGCGGGGAAAAGTGATGCTGCTTCTCACTGCCTCCTGGAACCCCTTCAAATGCCCCACACAATTTGGCCCTCTCTGCTTTCCTGTGCACTCTATCCTCAAAAGCACCTTTTTTCACTTTCGGCGCTGTTTGGAGCAAAAAAGACAAACGTCCAGCTTTTGCTGCCACAGCAAAGGTGCCAGCGGGGAAAAGTGATGCTGGTCCTCACTGCCTCCTGGAACCCCTTCAAATGCCCCACACAATTTGGCCCTCTCTGCTTTCCTGAAAAGTCTATCCTCAAAAGCACCTTTTTTCACTTTCGGCGCTGTTTGGAGCAAAAAAGACAAACGTCCAGCTTTTGCTGCCACAGCAAAGGTGCCAGCGGGGAAAAGTGATGCTGGTCCTCACTGCCTCCTGGAACCCCTTCA
This sequence comes from Vanellus vanellus, assembly GCF_965231255.1. Taxonomy (NCBI): domain Eukaryota; kingdom Metazoa; phylum Chordata; class Aves; order Charadriiformes; family Charadriidae; genus Vanellus; species Vanellus vanellus. The sequence continues at coordinate 78,395 of NW_028127146.1, read as the reverse complement.
AATGCCCCAGACAATTTGGCCCTCTCTGCTTTCCTGCGCACGCTATCCTCAAATGCACCTTTTTTCACTTTCGGCGCTGTTTGGAGCAAAAAAGACAAACGTCCAGCTTTTGCTGCCACAGCAAAGGTGCCAGCGGGGAAAAGTGATGCTGCTTCTCACTGCCTCCTGGAACCCCTTCAAATGCCCCAGACAATTTGGCCCTCTCTGCTTTCCTGCTCACTCTATCCTCAAAAGCACCTTTTTTCACTTTCGGCGCTGTTTGGAGCAAAAAAGACAAACGTCCAGCTTTTGCTGCCACAGCAAAGGTGCCAGCGGGGAAAAGTGATGCTGGTCCTCACTGCCTCCTGGAACCCCTTCAAATGCCCCAGACAATTTGGCCCTCTCTGCTTTCCTGAAAAGTCTATCCTCAAAAGCACCTTTTTTCACTTTCGGCGCTGTTTGGAGCAAAAAAGACAAACGTCCAGCTTTTGCTGCCACAGCAAAGGTGCCAGCGGGGAAAAGTGATGCTGGTCCTCACTGCCTCCTGGAACCCCTTCAAATGCCCCAGACAATTTGGCCCTCTCTGCTTTCCTGCGCACGCTATCCTCAAAAGCACCTTTTTTCACTTTCGGCGCTGTTTGGAGCAAAAAAGACAAACGTCCAGCTTTTGCTGCCACAGCAAAGGTGCCAGCGGGGAAAAGTGATGCTGCTTCTCACTGCCTCCTGGAACCCCTTCAAATGCCCCAGACAATTTGGCCCTCTCTGCTTTCCTGCGCACTCTATCCTCAAAAGCACCTTTTTTAACTTTCGGCGCTGTTTGGAACAAAAAAGACAAACGTCCAGCTTTTGCTGCCACAGCAAAGGTGCCAGCGGGGAAAAGTGATGCTGCTTCTCACTGCCTCCTGGAACCCCTTCAAATGCCCCACACAATTTGGCCCTCTCTGCTTTCCTGCGCATGCTATCCTCAAATGCACCGTTTTTCACTTTCGGCGCTGTTTGGAGCAAAAAAGACAAACGTCCAGCTTTTGCTGCCACAGCAAAGGTGCCAGCGGGGAAAAGTGATGCTGCTTCTCACTGCCTCCTGGAACCCCTTCAAATGCCCCACACAATTTGGCCCTCTCTGCTTTCCTGCGCACGCTATCCTCAAATGCACCTTTTTTCACTTTCGGCGCTGTTTGGAGCAAAAAAGACAAACGTCCAGCTTTTGCTGCCACAGCAAAGGTGCCAGTGGGGAAAAGTGATGCTGCTTCTCACTGCCTCCTGGAACCCCTTCAAATGCCCCACACAATTTGGCCCTCTCTGCTTTCCTGCTCACTCTATCCTCAAAAGCACCTTTTTTCACTTTCGGCGCTGTTTGGAGCAAAAAAGACAAACGTCCAGCTTTTGCTGCCACAGCAAAGGTGCCAGCGGGGAAAAGTGATGCTGGTCCTCACTGCCTCCTGGAACCCCTTCAAATGCCCCACACAATTTGGCCCTCTCTGCTTTCCTGAAAAGTCTATCATCAAAAGCACCTTTTTTCACTTTCGGCGCTGTTTGGAGCAAAAAAGACAAATGTCCAGCTTTTGCTGCCACAGCAAAGGTGCCAGTGGGGAAAAGTGATGCTGCTTCTCACTGCCTCCTGGAACCCCTTCAAATGCCCCACACAATTTGGCCCTCTCTGCTTTCCTGCTCACTCTATCCTCAAAAGCACCTTTTTTCACTTTCGGCGCTGTTTGGAGCAAAAAAGACAAACGTCCAGCTTTTGCTGCCACAGCAAAGGTGCCAGCGGGGAAAAGTGATGCTGGTCCTCACTGCCTCCTGGAACCCCTTCAAATGCCCCACACAATTTGGCCCTCTCTGCTTTCCTGCGCACGCTATCCTCAAAAGCACCTTTTTTCACTTTCGGCGCTGTTTGGAGCAAAAAAGACAAACGTCCAGCTTTTGCTGCCACAGCAAAGGTGCTAGCGGGGAAAAGTGATGCTGCTTCTCACTGCCTCCTGGAACCCCTTCAAATGCCCCAGACAATTTGGCCCTCTCTGCTTTCCTGCGCACTCTATCCTCAAAAGCACCTTTTTTCACTTTCGGCGCTGTTTGGAGCAAAAAAGACAAACGTCCAGCTTTTGCTGCCACAGCAAAGGTGCCAGCGGGGAAAAGTGATGCTGCTTCTCACTGCCTCCTGGAACCCCTTCAAATGCCCCACACAATTTGGCCCTCTCTGCTTTCCTGCGCATGCTATCCTCAAATGCACCTTTTTTCACTTTCGGCGCTGTTTGGAGCAAAAAAGACAAACGTCCAGCTTTTGCTGCCACAGCAAAGGTGCCAGCGGGGAAAAGTGATGCTGCTTCTCACTGCCTCCTGGAACCCCTTCAAATGCCCCAGACAATTTGGCCCTCTCTGCTTTCCTGCGCACGCTATCCTCAAATGCACCTTTTTTCACTTTCGGCGCTGTTTGGAGCAAAAAAGACAAACGTCCAGCTTTTGCTGCCACAGCAAAGGTGCCAGTGGGGAAAAGTGATGCTGCTTCTCACTGCCTCCTGGAACCCCTTCAAATGCCCCACACAATTTGGCCCTCTCTGCTTTCCTGCTCACTCTATCCTCAAAAGCACCTTTTTTCGCTTTCGGCGCTGTTTGGAGCAAAAAAGACAAACGTCCAGCTTTTGCTGCCACAGCAAAGGTGCCAGCGGGGAAAAGTGATGCTGGTCCTCACTGCCTCCTGGAACCCCTTCAAATGCCCCACACAATTTGGCCCTCTCTGCTTTCCTGAAAAGTCTATCATCAAAAGCACCTTTTTTCACTTTCGGCGCTGTTTGGAGCAAAAAAGACAAATGTCCAGCTTTTGCTGCCACAGCAAAGGTGCCAGCGGGGAAAAGTGATGCTGGTCCTCACTGCCTCCTGGAACCCCTTCAAATGCCCCAGACAATTTGGCTCTCTCTGCTTTCCTGCGCACTCTATCCTCAAATGCACCTTTTTTCACTTTCGGCGCTGTTTGGAGCAAAAAAGACAAACGTCCAGCTTTTGCTGCCACAGCAAAGGTGCCAGCGGGGAAAAGTGATGCTGCTTCTCACTGCCTCCTGGAACCCCTTCAAATGCCCCACACAATTTGGCCCTCTCTGCTTTCCTGCGCACGCTATCCTCAAATGCACCTTTTTTCACTTTCGGCGCTGTTTGGAGCAAAAAAGACAAACGTCCAGCTTTTGCTGCCACAGCAAAGGTGCCAGTGGGGAAAAGTGATGCTGCTTCTCACTGCCTCCTGGAACCCCTTCAAATGCTCCACACAATTTGGCCCTCTCTGCTTTCCTGCTCACTCTATCCTCAAAAGCACCTTTTTTCACTTTCGGCGCTGTTTGGAGCAAAAAAGACAAACGTCCAGCTTTTGCTGCCACAGCAAAGGTGCTAGCGGGGAAAAGTGATGCTGCTTCTCACTGCCTCCTGGAACCCCTTCAAATGCCCCAGACAATTTGGCCCTCTCTGCTTTCCTGCGCACTCTATCCTCAAAAGCACCTTTTTTCACTTTCGGCGCTGTTTGGAGCAAAAAAGACAAACGTCCAGCTTTTGCTGCCACAGCAAAGGTGCCAGCGGGGAAAAGTGATGCTGCTTCTCACTGCCTCCTGGAACCCCTTCAAATGCCCCACACAATTTGGCCCTCTCTGCTTTCCTGCGCATGCTATCCTCAAATGCACCTTTTTTCACTTTCGGCGCTGTTTGGAGCAAAAAAGACAAACGTCCAGCTTTTGCTGCCACAGCAAAGGTGCCAGCGGGGAAAAGTGATGCTGCTTCTCACTGCCTCCTGGAACCCCTTCAAATGCCCCAGACAATTTGGCCCTCTCTGCTTTCCTGCGCACGCTATCCTCAAATGCACCTTTTTTCACTTTCGGCGCTGTTTGGAGCAAAAAGACAAACGTCCAGCTTTTGCTGCCACAGCAAAGGTGCCAGTGGGGAAAAGTGATGCTGCTTCTCACTGCCTCCTGGAACCCCTTCAAATGCCCCACACAATTTGGCCCTCTCTGCTTTCCTGCTCACTCTATCCTCAAAAGCACCTTTTTTCGCTTTCGGCGCTGTTTGGAGCAAAAAAGACAAACGTCCAGCTTTTGCTGCCACAGCAAAGGTGCCAGCGGGGAAAAGTGATGCTGGTCCTCACTGCCTCCTGGAACCCCTTCAAATGCCCCACACAATTTGGCCCTCTCTGCTTTCCTGAAAAGTCTATCATCAAAAGCACCTTTTTTCACTTTCGGCGCTGTTTGGAGCAAAAAAGACAAATGTCCAGCTTTTGCTGCCACAGCAAAGGTGCCAGCGGGGAAAAGTGATGCTGGTCCTCACTGCCTCCTGGAACCCCTTCAAATGCCCCAGACAATTTGGCTCTCTCTGCTTTCCTGCGCACTCTATCCTCAAATGCACCTTTTTTCACTTTCGGCGCTGTTTGGAGCAAAAAAGACAAACGTCCAGCTTTTGCTGCCACAGCAAAGGTGCCAGCGGGGAAAAGTGATGCTGCTTCTCACTGCCTCCTGGAACCCCTTCAAATGCCCCACACAATTTGGCCCTCTCTGCTTTCCTGCGCACGCTATCCTCAAATGCACCTTTTTTCACTTTCGGCGCTGTTTGGAGCAAAAAAGACAAACGTCCAGCTTTTGCTGCCACAGCAAAGGTGCCAGTGGGGAAAAGTGATGCTGCTTCTCACTGCCTCCTGGAACCCCTTCAAATGCTCCACACAATTTGGCCCTCTCTGCTTTCCTGCTCACTCTATCCTCAAAAGCACCTTTTTTCACTTTCGGCGCTGTTTGGAGCAAAAAAGACAAACGTCCAGCTTTTGCTGCCACAGCAAAGGTGCCAGCGGGGAAAAGTGATGCTGGTCCTCACTGCCTCCTGGAACCCCTTCAAATGCCCCACACAATTTGGCCCTCTCTGCTTTCCTGAAAAGTCTATCATCAAAAGCACCTTTTTTCACTTTCGGCGCTGTTTGGAGCAAAAAAGACAAATGTCCAGCTTTTGCTGCCACAGCAAAGGTGCCAGCGGGGAAAAGTGATGCTGGTCCTCACTGCCTCCTGGAACCCCTTCAAATGCCCCAGACAATTTGGCTCTCTCTGCTTTCCTGCGCACTCTATCCTCAAATGCACCTTTTTTCACTTTCGGCGCTGTTTGGAGCAAAAAAGACAAACGTCCAGCTTTTGCTGCCACAGCAAAGGTGCCAGCGGGGAAAAGTGATGCTGCTTCTCACTGCCTCCTGGAACCCCTTCAAATGCCCCACACAATTTGGCCCTCTCTGCTTTCCTGCGCACGCTATCCTCAAATGCACCTTTTTTCACTTTCGGCGCTGTTTGGAGCAAAAAAGACAAACGTCCAGCTTTTGCTGCCACAGCAAAGGTGCCAGTGGGGAAAAGTGATGCTGCTTCTCACTGCCTCCTGGAACCCCTTCAAATGCCCCACACAATTTGGCCCTCTCTGCTTTCCTGCTCACTCTATCCTCAAAAGCACCTTTTTTCACTTTCGGCGCTGTTTGGAGCAAAAAAGACAAACGTCCAGCTTTTGCTGCCACAGCAAAGGTGCCAGTGGGGAAAAGTGATGCTGCTTCTCACTGCCTCCTGGAACCCCTTCAAATGCCCCACACAATTTGGCCCTCTCTGCTTTCCTGCTCACTCTATCCTCAAAAGCACCTTTTTTCACTTTCGGCGCTGTTTGGAGCAAAAAAGACAAACGTCCAGCTTTTGCTGCCACAGCAAAGGTGCCAGTGGGGAAAAGTGATGCTGGTCCTCACTGCCTCCTGGAACCCCTTCAAATGCCCCAGACAATTTGGCCCTCTCTGCTTTCCTGCTCACTCTATCCTCAAAAGCACCTTTTTTCACTTTCGGCGCTGTTTGGAGCAAAAAAGACAAACGTCCAGCTTTTGCTGCCACAGCAAAGGTGCCAGCGGGGAAAAGTGATGCTGGTCCTCACTGCCTCCTGGAACCCCTTCAAATGCCCCACACAATTTGGCCCTCTCTGCTTTCCTGAAAAGTCTATCATCAAAAGCACCTTTTTTCACTTTCGGCGCTGTTTGGAGCAAAAAAGACATTTGTCCAGCTTTTGCTGCCACAGCAAAGGTGCCAGTGGGGAAAAGTGATGCTGCTTCTCACTGCCTCCTGGAACCCCTTCAAATGCCCCACACAATTTGGCCCTCTCTGCTTTCCTGCTCACTCTATCCTCAAAAGCACCTTTTTTCACTTTCGGCGCTGTTTGGAGCAAAAAAGACAAACGTCCAGCTTTTGCTGCCACAGCAAAGGTGCCAGCGGGGAAAAGTGATGCTGGTCCTCACTGCCTCCTGGAACCCCTTCAAATGCCCCACACAATTTGGCCCTCTCTGCTTTCCTGCGCACGCTATCCTCAAAAGCACCTTTTTTCACTTTCGGCGCTGTTTGGAGCAAAAAAGACAAACGTCCAGCTTTTGCTGCCACAGCAAAGGTGCTAGCGGGGAAAAGTGATGCTGCTTCTCACTGCCTCCTGGAACCCCTTCAAATGCCCCACACAATTTGGCCCTCTCTGCTTTCCTGCGCACTCTATCCTCAAAAGCACCTTTTTTCACTTTCGGCGCTGTTTGGAGCAAAAAAGACAAACGTCCAGCTTTTGCTGCCACAGCAAAGGTGCCAGCGGGGAAAAGTGATGCTGCTTCTCACTGCCTCCTGGAACCCCTTCAAATGCCCCACACAATTTGGCCCTCTCTGCTTTCCTGCGCATGCTATCCTCAAATGCACCTTTTTTCACTTTCGGCGCTGTTTGGAGCAAAAAAGACAAACGTCCAGCTTTTGCTGCCACAGCAAAGGTGCCAGCGGGGAAAAGTGATGCTGCTTCTCACTGCCTCCTGGAACCCCTTCAAATGCCCCAGACAATTTGGCCCTCTCTGCTTTCCTGCGCACGCTATCCTCAAATGCACCTTTTTTCACTTTCGGCGCTGTTTGGAGCAAAAAAGACAAACGTCCAGCTTTTGCTGCCACAGCAAAGGTGCCAGTGGGGAAAAGTGATGCTGCTTCTCACTGCCTCCTGGAACCCCTTCAAATGCCCCACACAATTTGGCCCTCTCTGCTTTCCTGCTCACTCTATCCTCAAAAGCACCTTTTTTCGCTTTCGGCGCTGTTTGGAGCAAAAAAGACAAACGTCCAGCTTTTGCTGCCACAGCAAAGGTGCCAGCGGGGAAAAGTGATGCTGGTCCTCACTGCCTCCTGGAACCCCTTCAAATGCCCCACACAATTTGGCCCTCTCTGCTTTCCTGAAAAGTCTATCATCAAAAGCACCTTTTTTCACTTTCGGCGCTGTTTGGAGCAAAAAAGACAAATGTCCAGCTTTTGCTGCCACAGCAAAGGTGCCAGCGGGGAAAAGTGATGCTGGTCCTCACTGCCTCCTGGAACCCCTTCAAATGCCCCAGACAATTTGGCTCTCTCTGCTTTCCTGCGCACTCTATCCTCAAATGCACCTTTTTTCACTTTCGGCGCTGTTTGGAGCAAAAAAGACAAACGTCCAGCTTTTGCTGCCACAGCAAAGGTGCCAGCGGGGAAAAGTGATGCTGCTTCTCACTGCCTCCTGGAACCCCTTCAAATGCCCCACACAATTTGGCCCTCTCTGCTTTCCTGCGCACGCTATCCTCAAATGCACCTTTTTTCACTTTCGGCGCTGTTTGGAGCAAAAAAGACAAACGTCCAGCTTTTGCTGCCACAGCAAAGGTGCCAGTGGGGAAAAGTGATGCTGCTTCTCACTGCCTCCTGGAACCCCTTCAAATGCTCCACACAATTTGGCCCTCTCTGCTTTCCTGCTCACTCTATCCTCAAAAGCACCTTTTTTCACTTTCGGCGCTGTTTGGAGCAAAAAAGACAAACGTCCAGCTTTTGCTGCCACAGCAAAGGTGCCAGCGGGGAAAAGTGATGCTGGTCCTCACTGCCTCCTGGAACCCCTTCAAATGCCCCACACAATTTGGCCCTCTCTGCTTTCCTGAAAAGTCTATCATCAAAAGCACCTTTTTTCACTTTCGGCGCTGTTTGGAGCAAAAAAGACAAATGTCCAGCTTTTGCTGCCACAGCAAAGGTGCCAGCGGGGAAAAGTGATGCTGGTCCTCACTGCCTCCTGGAACCCCTTCAAATGCCCCAGACAATTTGGCTCTCTCTGCTTTCCTGCGCACTCTATCCTCAAATGCACCTTTTTTCACTTTCGGCGCTGTTTGGAGCAAAAAAGACAAACGTCCAGCTTTTGCTGCCACAGCAAAGGTGCCAGCGGGGAAAAGTGATGCTGCTTCTCACTGCCTCCTGGAACCCCTTCAAATGCCCCACACAATTTGGCCCTCTCTGCTTTCCTGCGCACGCTATCCTCAAATGCACCTTTTTTCACTTTCGGCGCTGTTTGGAGCAAAAAAGACAAACGTCCAGCTTTTGCTGCCACAGCAAAGGTGCCAGTGGGGAAAAGTGATGCTGCTTCTCACTGCCTCCTGGAACCCCTTCAAATGCCCCACACAATTTGGCCCTCTCTGCTTTCCTGCTCACTCTATCCTCAAAAGCACCTTTTTTCACTTTCGGCGCTGTTTGGAGCAAAAAAGACAAACGTCCAGCTTTTGCTGCCACAGCAAAGGTGCCAGTGGGGAAAAGTGATGCTGCTTCTCACTGCCTCCTGGAACCCCTTCAAATGCCCCACACAATTTGGCCCTCTCTGCTTTCCTGCTCACTCTATCCTCAAAAGCACCTTTTTTCACTTTCGGCGCTGTTTGGAGCAAAAAAGACAAACGTCCAGCTTTTGCTGCCACAGCAAAGGTGCCAGTGGGGAAAAGTGATGCTGGTCCTCACTGCCTCCTGGAACCCCTTCAAATGCCCCAGACAATTTGGCCCTCTCTGCTTTCCTGCTCACTCTATCCTCAAAAGCACCTTTTTTCACTTTCGGCGCTGTTTGGAGCAAAAAAGACAAACGTCCAGCTTTTGCTGCCACAGCAAAGGTGCCAGCGGGGAAAAGTGATGCTGGTCCTCACTGCCTCCTGGAACCCCTTCAAATGCCCCACACAATTTGGCCCTCTCTGCTTTCCTGCGCACGCTATCCTCAAATGCACCTTTTTTTCACTTTTGGCGCTGTTTGGAGCAAAAAAGACAAACGTCCAGCTTTTGCTGCCACAGCAAAGGTGCCAGCGGGGAAAAGTGATGCTGCTTCTCACTGCCTCCTGGAACCCCTTCAAATGCCCCACACAATTTGGCCCTCTCTGCTTTCCTGTGCACTCTATCCTCAAAAGCACCTTTTTTCACTTTCGGCGCTGTTTGGAGCAAAAAAGACAAACGTCCAGCTTTTGCTGCCACAGCAAAGGTGCCAGTGGGGAAAAGTGATGCTGCTTCTCACTGCCTCCTGGAACCCCTTCAAATGCCCCACACAATTTGGCCCTCTCTGCTTTCCTGCTCACTCTATCCTCAAAAGCACCTTTTTTCACTTTCGGCGCTGTTTGGAGCAAAAAAGACAAACGTCCAGCTTTTGCTGCCACAGCAAAGGTGCCAGTGGGGAAAAGTGATGCTGGTCCTCACTGCCTCCTGGAACCCCTTCAAATGCCCCAGACAATTTGGCCCTCTCTGCTTTCCTGCTCACTCTATCCTCAAAAGCACCTTTTTTCACTTTCGGCGCTGTTTGGAGCAAAAAAGACAAACGTCCAGCTTTTGCTGCCACAGCAAAGGTGCCAGCGGGGAAAAGTGATGCTGGTCCTCACTGCCTCCTGGAACCCCTTCAAATGCCCCACACAATTTGGCCCTCTCTGCTTTCCTGCGCACGCTATCCTCAAATGCACCTTTTTTTCACTTTTGGCGCTGTTTGGAGCAAAAAAGACAAACGTCCAGCTTTTGCTGCCACAGCAAAGGTGCCAGCGGGGAAAAGTGATGCTGCTTCTCACTGCCTCCTGGAACCCCTTCAAATGCCCCACACAATTTGGCCCTCTCTGCTTTCCTGTGCACTCTATCCTCAAAAGCACCTTTTTTCACTTTCGGCGCTGTTTGGAGCAAAAAAGACAAACGTCCAGCTTTTGCTGCCACAGCAAAGGTGCCAGCGGGGAAAAGTGATGCTGGTCCTCACTGCCTCCTGGAACCCCTTCAAATGCCCCACACAATTTGGCCCTCTCTGCTTTCCTGAAAAGTCTATCCTCAAAAGCACCTTTTTTCACTTTCGGCGCTGTTTGGAGCAAAAAAGACAAACGTCCAGCTTTTGCTGCCACAGCAAAGGTGCCAGCGGGGAAAAGTGATGCTGGTCCTCACTGCCTCCTGGAACCCCTTCAAATGCCCCAGACAATTTGGCCCTCTCTGCTTTCCTGCGCACTCTATCCTCAAAAGCACCTTTTTTCACTTTCGGCGCTGTTTGGAGCAAAAAAGACAAACGTCCAGCTTTTGCTGCCACAGCAAAGGTGCCAGCGGGGAAAAGTGATGCTGCTTCTCACTGCCTCCTGGAACCCCTTCAAATGCCCCAGACAATTTGGCCCTCTCTGCTTTCCTGCGCACGCTATCCTCAAATGCACCTTTTTTCACTTTCGGCGCTGTTTGGAGCAAAAAAGACAAACGTCCAGCTTTTGCTGCCACAGCAAAGGTGCCAGCGGGGAAAAGTGATGCTGCTTCTCACTGCCTCCTGGAACCCCTTCAAATGCCCCACACAATTTGGCCCTCTCTGCTTTCCTGCTCACTCTATCCTCAAAAGCACCTTTTTTCACTTTCAGCGCTGTTTGGAGCAAAAAAGACAAACGTCCAGCTTTTGCTGCCACAGCAAAGGTGCCAGCGGGGAAAAGTGATGCTGGTCCTCACTGCCTCCTGGAACCCCTTCAAATGCCCCAGACAATTTGGCCCTCTCTGCTTTCCTGAAAAGTCTATCCTCAAAAGCACCTTTTTTCACTTTCGGCGCTGTTTGGAGCAAAAAAGACAAACGTCCAGCTTTTGCTGCCACAGCAAAGGTGCCAGCGGGGAAAAGTGATGCTGGTCCTCACTGCCTCCTGGAACCCCTTCAAATGCCCCAGACAATTTGGCCCTCTCTGCTTTCCTGCGCACTCTATCCTCAAAAGCACCTTTTTTCACTTTCGGCGCTGTTTGGAGCAAAAAAGACAAACGTCCAGCTTTTGCTGCCACAGCAAAGGTGCCAGCGGGGAAAAGTGATGCTGCTTCTCACTGCCTCCTGGAACCCCTTCAAATGCCCCACACAATTTGGCCCTCTCTGCTTTCCTGCGCACGCTATCCTCAAAAGCACCTTTTTTCACTTTCGGCGCTGTTTGGAGCAAAAAAGACAAACGTCCAGCTTTTGCTGCCACAGCAAAGGTGCCAGCGGGGAAAAGTGATGCTGCTTCTCACTGCCTCCTGGAACCCCTTCAAATGCCCCAGACAATTTGGCCCTCTCTGCTTTCCTGCGCACTCTATCCTCAAAAGCACCTTTTTTCACTTTCGGCGCTGTTTGGAGCAAAAAAGACAAACGTCCAGCTTTTGCTGCCACAGCAAAGGTGCCAGCGGGGAAAAGTGATGCTGCTTCTCACTGCCTCCTGGAACCCCTTCAAATGCCCCAGACAATTTGGCCCTCTCTGCTTTCCTGCGCATGCTATCCTCAAATGCACCTTTTTTCACTTTCGGCGCTGTTTGGAGCAAAAAAGACAAACGTCCAGCTTTTGCTGCCACAGCAAAGGTGCCAGTGGGGAAAAGTGATGCTGGTCCTCACTGCCTCCTGGAACCCCTTCAAATGCCCCAGACAATTTGGCCCTCTCTGCTTTCCTGCTCACTCTATCCTCAAAAGCACCTTTTTTCACTTTCGGCGCTGTTTGGAGCAAAAAAGACAAACGTCCAGCTTTTGCTGCCACAGCAAAGGTGCCAGCGGGGAAAAGTGATGCTGGTCCTCACTGCCTCCTGGAACCCCTTCAAATGCCCCACACAATTTGGCCCTCTCTGCTTTCCTGCGCACGCTATCCTCAAATGCACCTTTTTTCACTTTCGGCGCTGTTTGGAGCAAAAAAGACAAACGTCCAGCTTTTGCTGCCACAGCAAAGGTGCTAGTGGGGAAAAGTGATGCTGCTTCTCACTGCCTCCTGGAACCCCTTCAAATGCCCCACACAATTTGGCCCTCTCTGCTTTCCTGCTCACTCTATCCTCAAAAGCACCTTTTTTCACTTTCGGCGCTGTTTGGAGCAAAAAAGACAAACGTCCAGCTTTTGCTGCCACAGCAAAGGTGCCAGTGGGGAAAAGTGATGCTGCTTCTCACTGCCTCCTGGAACCCCTTCAAATGCCCCACACAATTTGGCCCTCTCTGCTTTCCTGCTCACTCTATCCTCAAAAGTACCTTTTTTCACTTTCGGCGCTGTTTGGAGCAAAAAAGACAAACGTCCAGCTTTTGCTGCCACAGCAAAGGTGCCAGTGGGGAAAAGTGATGCTGGTCCTCACTGCCTCCTGGAACCCCTTCAAATGCCCCAGACAATTTGGCCCTCTCTGCTTTCCTGCTCACTCTATCCTCAAAAGCACCTTTTTTCACTTTCGGCGCTGTTTGGAGCAAAAAAGACAAACGTCCAGCTTTTGCTGCCACAGCAAAGGTGCCAGCGGGGAAAAGTGATGCTGGTCCTCACTGCCTCCTGGAACCCCTTCAAATGCCCCACACAATTTGGCCCTCTCTGCTTTCCTGCGCACGCTATCCTCAAATGCACCTTTTTTCACTTTCGGCGCTGTTTGGAGCAAAAAAGACAAACGTCCAGCTTTTGCTGCCACAGCAAAGGTGCCAGTGGGGAAAAGTGATGCTGCTTCTCACTGCCTCCTGGAACCCCTTCAAATGCCCCACACAATTTGGCCCTCTCTGCTTTCCTGCTCACTCTATCCTCAAAAGCACCTTTTTTCACTTTCGGCGCTGTTTGGAGCAAAAAAGACAAACGTCCAGCTTTTGCTGCCACAGCAAAGGTGCCAGTGGGGAAAAGTGATGCTGGTCCTCACTGCCTCCTGGAACCCCTTCAAATGCCCCAGACAATTTGGCCCTCTCTGCTTTCCTGCTCACTCTATCCTCAAAAGCACCTTTTTTCACTTTCGGCGCTGTTTGGAGCAAAAAAGACAAACGTCCAGCTTTTGCTGCCACAGCAAAGGTGCCAGCGGGGAAAAGTGATGCTGGTCCTCACTGCCTCCTGGAACCCCTTCAAATGCCCCACACAATTTGGCCCTCTCTGCTTTCCTGAAAAGTCTATCCTCAAAAGCACCTTTTTTCACTTTCGGCGCTGTTTGGAGCAAAAAAGACAAACGTCCAGCTTTTGCTGCCACAGCAAAGGTGCCAGCGGGGAAAAGTGATGCTGGTCCTCACTGCCTCCTGGAACCCCTTCAAATGCCCCAGACAATTTGGCCCTCTCTGCTTTCCTGAAAAGTCTATCCTCAAAAGCACCTTTTTTCACTTTCGGCGCTGTTTGGAGCAAAAAAGACAAACGTCCAGCTTTTGCTGCCACAGCAAAGGTGCCAGCGGGGAAAAGTGATGCTGCTTCTCACTGCCTCCTGGAACCCCTTCAAATGCCCCAGACAATTTGGCCCTCTCTGCTTTCCTGAAAAGTCTATCCTCAAAAGCACCTTTTTTCACTTTCGGCGCTGTTTGGAGCAAAAAAGACAAACGTCCAGCTTTTGCTGCCACAGCAAAGGTGCCAGCGGGGAAAAGTGATGCTGCTTCTCACTGCCTCCTGGAACCCCTTCAAATGCCCCACACAATTTGGCCCTCTCTGCTTTCCTGAAAAGTCTATCCTCAAAAGCACCTTTTTTCACTTTCGGCGCTGTTTGGAGCAAAAAAGACAAACGTCCAGCTTTTGCTGCCACAGCAAAGGTGCCAGCGGGGAAAAGTGATGCTGCTTCTCACTGCCTCCTGGAACCCCTTCAAATGCCCCACACAATTTGGCCCTCTCTGCTTTCCTGCTCACTCTATCCTCAAAAGCACCTTTTTTCACTTTCAGCGCTGTTTGGAGCAAAAAAGACAAACGTCCAGCTTTTGCTGCCACAGCAAAGGTGCCAGCGGGGAAAAGTGATGCTGGTCCTCACTGCCTCCTGGAACCCCTTCAAATGCCCCACACAATTTGGCCCTCTCTGCTTTCCTGAAAAGTCTATCCTCAAAAGCACCTTTTTTCACTTTCGGCGCTGTTTGGAGCAAAAAAGACAAACGTCCAGCTTTTGCTGCCACAGCAAAGGTGCCAGCGGGGAAAAGTGATGCTGGTCCTCACTGCCTCCTGGAACCCCTTCAAATGCCCCAGACAATTTGGCCCTCTCTGCTTTCCTGCGCACGCTATCCTCAAAAGCACCTTTTTTCACTTTCGGCGCTGTTTGGAGCAAAAAAGACAAACGTCCAGCTTTTGCTGCCACAGCAAAGGTGCCAGCGGGGAAAAGTGATGCTGGTCCTCACTGCCTCCTGGAACCCCTTCAAATGCCCCAGACAATTTGGCCCTCTCTGCTTTCCTGCGCACGCTATCCTCAAAAGCACCTTTTTTCACTTTCGGCGCTGTTTGGAGCAAAAAAGACAAACGTCCAGCTTTTGCTGCCACAGCAAAGGTGCCAGCGGGGAAAAGTGATGCTGCTTCTCACTGCCTCCTGGAACCCCTTCAAATGCCCCAGACAATTTGGCCCTCTCTGCTTTCCTGCGCACTCTATCCTCAAAAGCACCTTTTTTCACTTTCGGCGCTGTTTCGAGCAAAAAAGACAAACGTCCAGCTTTTGCTGCCACAGCAAAGGTGCCAGCGGGGAAAAGTGATGCTGCTTCTCACTGCCTCCTGGAACCCCTTCAAATGCCCCACACAATTTGGCCCTCTCTGCTTTCCTGCGCATGCTATCCTCAAATGCACCTTTTTTCACTTTCGGCGCTGTTTGGAGCAAAAAAGACAAACGTCCAGCTTTTGCTGCCACAGCAAAGGTGCCAGCGGGGAAAAGTGATGCTGGTCCTCACTGCCTCCTGGAACCCCTTCAAATGCCCCAGACAATTTGGCCCTCTCTGCTTTCCTGAAAAGTCTATCCTCAAAAGCACCTTTTTTCACTTTCGGCGCTGTTTGGAGCAAAAAAGACAAACGTCCAGCTTTTGCTGCCACAGCAAAGGTGCCAGCGGGGAAAAGTGATGCTGGTCCTCACTGCCTCCTGGAACCCCTTCAAATGCCCCAGACAATTTGGCCCTCTCTGCTTTCCTGAAAAGTCTATCCTCAAAAGCACCTTTTTTCACTTTCGGCGCTGTTTGGAGCAAAAAAGACAAACGTCCAGCTTTTGCTGCCACAGCAAAGGTGCCAGCGGGGAAAAGTGATGCTGCTTCTCACTGCCTCCTGGAACCCCTTCAAATGCCCCACACAATTTGGCCCTCTCTGCTTTCCTGAAAAGTCTATCCTCAAAAGCACCTTTTTTCACTTTCGGCGCTGTTTGGAGCAAAAAAGACAAACGTCCAGCTTTTGCTGCCACAGCAAAGGTGCCAGCGGGGAAAAGTGATGCTGCTTCTCACTGCCTCCTGGAACCCCTTCAAATGCCCCACACAATTTGGCCCTCTCTGCTTTCCTGCTCACTCTATCCTCAAAAGCACCTTTTTTCACTTTCAGCGCTGTTTGGAGCAAAAAAGACAAACGTCCAGCTTTTGCTGCCACAGCAAAGGTGCCAGCGGGGAAAAGTGATGCTGGTCCTCACTGCCTCCTGGAACCCCTTCAAATGCCCCAGACAATTTGGCCCTCTCTGCTTTCCTGAAAAGTCTATCCTCAAAAGCACCTTTTTTCACTTTCGGCGCTGTTTGGAGCAAAAAAGACAAACGTCCAGCTTTTGCTGCCACAGCAAAGGTGCCAGCGGGGAAAAGTGATGCTGGTCCTCACTGCCTCCTGGAACCCCTTCAAATGCCCCAGACAATTTGGCCCTCTCTGCTTTCCTGCGCACGCTATCCTCAAAAGCACCTTTTTTCACTTTCGGCGCTGTTTGGAGCAAAAAAGACAAACGTCCAGCTTTTGCTGCCACAGCAAAGGTGCCAGCGGGGAAAAGTGATGCTGGTCCTCACTGCCTCCTGGAACCCCTTCAAATGCCCCACACAATTTGGCCCTCTCTGCTTTCCTGCGCACGCTATCCTCAAAAGCACCTTTTTTCACTTTCGGCGCTGTTTGGAGCAAAAAAGACAAACGTCCAGCTTTTGCTGCCACAGCAAAGGTGCCAGCGGGGAAAAGTGATGCTGCTTCTCACTGCCTCCTGGAACCCCTTCAAATGCCCCAGACAATTTGGCCCTCTCTGCTTTCCTGCGCACTCTATCCTCAAAAGCACCTTTTTTCACTTTCGGCGCTGTTTGGAGCAAAAAAGACAAACGTCCAGCTTTTGCTGCCACAGCAAAGGTGCCAGCGGGGAAAAGTGATGCTGCTTCTCACTGCCTCCTGGAACCCCTTCAAATGCCCCACACAATTTGGCCCTCTCTGCTTTCCTGCGCATGCTATCCTCAAATGCACCTTTTTTCACTTTCGGTGCTGTTTGGAGCAAAAAAGACAAACGTCCAGCTTTTGCTGCCACAGCAAAGGTGCCAGCGGGGAAAAGTGATGCTGGTCCTCACTGCCTCCTGGAACCCCTTCAAATGCCCCACACAATTTGGCCCTCTCTGCTTTCCTGCGCACTCTATCCTCAAAAGCACCTTTTTTCACTTTCGGCGCTGTTTGGAGCAAAAAAGACAAACGTCCAGCTTTTGCTGCCACAGCAAAGGTGCCAGCGGGGAAAAGTGATGCTGCTTCTCACTGCCTCCTGGAACCCCTTCAAATGCCCCAGACAATTTGGCCCTCTCTGCTTTCCTGAAAAGTCTATCCTCAAAAGCACCTTTTTTCACTTTCGGCGCTGTTTGGAGCAAAAAAGACAAACGTCCAGCTTTTGCTGCCACAGCAAAGGTGCCAGCGGGGAAAAGTGATGCTGCTTCTCACTGCCTCCTGGAACCCCTTCAAATGCCCCACACAATTTGGCCCTCTCTGCTTTCCTGAAAAGTCTATCCTCAAAAGCACCTTTTTTCACTTTCGGCGCTGTTTGGAGCAAAAAAGACAAACGTCCAGCTTTTGCTGCCACAGCAAAGGTGCCAGCGGGGAAAAGTGATGCTGCTTCTCACTGCCTCCTGGAACCCCTTCAAATGCCCCACACAATTTGGCCCTCTCTGCTTTCCTGCTCACTCTATCCTCAAAAGCACCTTTTTTCACTTTCAGCGCTGTTTGGAGCAAAAAAGACAAACGTCCAGCTTTTGCTGCCACAGCAAAGGTGCCAGCGGGGAAAAGTGATGCTGGTCCTCACTGCCTCCTGGAACCCCTTCAAATGCCCCAGACAATTTGGCCCTCTCTGCTTTCCTGAAAAGTCTATCCTCAAAAGCACCTTTTTTCACTTTCGGCGCTGTTTGGAGCAAAAAAGACAAACGTCCAGCTTTTGCTGCCACAGCAAAGGTGCCAGCGGGGAAAAGTGATGCTGGTCCTCACTGCCTCCTGGAACCCCTTCAAATGCCCCAGACAATTTGGCCCTCTCTGCTTTCCTGCGCACGCTATCCTCAAAAGCACCTTTTTTCACTTTCGGCGCTGTTTGGAGCAAAAAAGACAAACGTCCAGCTTTTGCTGCCACAGCAAAGGTGCCAGCGGGGAAAAGTGATGCTGGTCCTCACTGCCTCCTGGAACCCCTTCAAATGCCCCACACAATTTGGCCCTCTCTGCTTTCCTGCGCACGCTATCCTCAAAAGCACCTTTTTTCACTTTCGGCGCTGTTTGGAGCAAAAAAGACAAACGTCCAGCTTTTGCTGCCACAGCAAAGGTGCCAGTGGGGAAAAGTGATGCTGCTTCTCACTGCCTCCTGGAACCCCTTCAAATGCCCCACACAATTTGGCCCTCTCTGCTTTCCTGCGCACTCTATCCTCAAAAGCACCTTTTTTCACTTTCGGCGCTGTTTGGAGCAAAAAAGACAAACGTCCAGCTTTTGCTGCCACAGCAAAGGTGCCAGCGGGGAAAAGTGATGCTGGTCCTCACTGCCTCCTGGAACCCCTTCAAATGCCCCAGACAATTTGGCCCTCTCTGCTTTCCTGCGCACGCTATCCTCAAATGCACCTTTTTTCACTTTCGGCGCTGTTTGGAGCAAAAAAGACAAACGTCCAGCTTTTGCTGCCACAGCAAAGGTGCCAGCGGGGAAAAGTGATGCTGGTCCTCACTGCCTCCTGGAACCCCTTCAAATGCCCCACACAATTTGGCCCTCTCTGCTTTCCTGCGCACTCTATCCTCAAAAGCACCTTTTTTCACTTTCGGCGCTGTTTGGAGCAAAAAAGACAAACGTCCAGCTTTTGCTGCCACAGCAAAGGTGCCAGCGGGGAAAAGTGATGCTGCTTCTCACTGCCTCCTGGAACCCCTTCAAATGCCCCAGACAATTTGGCCCTCTCTGCTTTCCTGCGCACGCTATCCTCAAATGCACCTTTTTTCACTTTCGGCGCTGTTTGGAGCAAAAAAGACAAACGTCCAGCTTTTGCTGCCACAGCAAAGGTGCCAGCGGGGAAAAGTGATGCTGCTTCTCA
Source organism: Vanellus vanellus (assembly GCF_965231255.1). Classification (NCBI taxonomy): domain Eukaryota; kingdom Metazoa; phylum Chordata; class Aves; order Charadriiformes; family Charadriidae; genus Vanellus; species Vanellus vanellus. The sequence continues at coordinate 59,978 of NW_028127146.1, read as the reverse complement.
CTGCCTCCTGGAACCCCTTCAAATGCCCCACACAATTTGGCCCTCTCTGCTTTCCTGCTCACTCTATCCTCAAAAGCACCTTTTTTCACTTTCAGCGCTGTTTGGAGCAAAAAAGACAAACGTCCAGCTTTTGCTGCCACAGCAAAGGTGCCAGCGGGGAAAAGTGATGCTGGTCCTCACTGCCTCCTGGAACCCCTTCAAATGCCCCACACAATTTGGCCCTCTCTGCTTTCCTGCGCACGCTATCCTCAAATGCACCTTTTTTCACTTTCGGCGCTGTTTGGAGCAAAAAAGACAAACGTCCAGCTTTTGCTGCCACAGCAAAGGTGCCAGCGGGGAAAAGTGATGCTGGTCCTCACTGCCTCCTGGAACCCCTTCAAATGCCCCAGACAATTTGGCCCTCTCTGCTTTCCTGCGCACGCTATCCTCAAAAGCACCTTTTTTCACTTTCGGCGCTGTTTGGAGCAAAAAAGACAAACGTCCAGCTTTTGCTGCCACAGCAAAGGTGCCAGCGGGGAAAAGTGATGCTGGTCCTCACTGCCTCCTGGAACCCCTTCAAATGCCCCAGACAATTTGGCCCTCTCTGCTTTCCTGCGCACGCTATCCTCAAAAGCACCTTTTTTCACTTTCGGCGCTGTTTGGAGCAAAAAAGACAAACGTCCAGCTTTTGCTGCCACAGCAAAGGTGCCAGCGGGGAAAAGTGATGCTGGTCCTCACTGCCTCCTGGAACCCCTTCAAATGCCCCAGACAATTTAGCCCTCTCTGCTTTCCTGAAAAGTCTATCCTCAAAAGCACCTTTTTTCACTTTCGGCGCTGTTTGGAGCAAAAAAGACAAACGTCCAGCTTTTGCTGCCACAGCAAAGGTGCCAGCAGGGAAAAGTGATGCTGCTTCTCACTGCCTCCTGGAACCCCTTCAAATGCCCCAGACAATTTGGCCCTCTCTGCTTTCCTGCGCACGCTATCCTCAAATGCACCTTTTTTCACTTTCGGCGCTGTTTGGAGCAAAAAAGACAAACGTCCAGCTTTTGCTGCCACAGCAAAGGTGCCAGCGGGGAAAAGTGATGCTGCTTCTCACTGCCTCCTGGAACCCCTTCAAATGCCCCACACAATTTGGCCCTCTCTGCTTTCCTGCTCACTCTATCCTCAAAAGCACCTTTTTTCACTTTCAGCGCTGTTTGGAGCAAAAAAGACAAACGTCCAGCTTTTGCTGCCACAGCAAAGGTGCCAGCGGGGAAAAGTGATGCTGGTCCTCACTGCCTCCTGGAACCCCTTCAAATGCCCCAGACAATTTGGCCCTCTCTGCTTTCCTGAAAAGTCTATCCTCAAAAGCACCTTTTTTCACTTTCGGCGCTGTTTGGAGCAAAAAAGACAAACGTCCAGCTTTTGCTGCCACAGCAAAGGTGCCAGCGGGGAAAAGTGATGCTGGTCCTCACTGCCTCCTGGAACCCCTTCAAATGCCCCAGACAATTTGGCCCTCTCTGCTTTCCTGCGCACGCTATCCTCAAAAGCACCTTTTTTCACTTTCGGCGCTGTTTGGAGCAAAAAAGACAAACGTCCAGCTTTTGCTGCCACAGCAAAGGTGCCAGCGGGGAAAAGTGATGCTGGTCCTCACTGCCTCCTGGAACCCCTTCAAATGCCCCACACAATTTGGCCCTCTCTGCTTTCCTGCGCACGCTATCCTCAAAAGCACCTTTTTTCACTTTCGGCGCTGTTTGGAGCAAAAAAGACAAACGTCCAGCTTTTGCTGCCACAGCAAAGGTGCCAGCGGGGAAAAGTGATGCTGCTTCTCACTGCCTCCTGGAACCCCTTCAAATGCCCCAGACAATTTGGCCCTCTCTGCTTTCCTGCGCACTCTATCCTCAAAAGCACCTTTTTTCACTTTCGGCGCTGTTTGGAGCAAAAAAGACAAACGTCCAGCTTTTGCTGCCACAGCAAAGGTGCCAGCGGGGAAAAGTGATGCTGCTTCTCACTGCCTCCTGGAACCCCTTCAAATGCCCCAGACAATTTGGCCCTCTCTGCTTTCCTGCGCATGCTATCCTCAAATGCACCTTTTTTCACTTTCGGCGCTGTTTGGAGCAAAAAAGACAAACGTCCAGCTTTTGCTGCCACAGCAAAGGTGCCAGTGGGGAAAAGTGATGCTGGTCCTCACTGCCTCCTGGAACCCCTTCAAATGCCCCAGACAATTTGGCCCTCTCTGCTTTCCTGCTCACTCTATCCTCAAAAGCACCTTTTTTCACTTTCGGCGCTGTTTGGAGCAAAAAAGACAAACGTCCAGCTTTTGCTGCCACAGCAAAGGTGCCAGCGGGGAAAAGTGATGCTGGTCCTCACTGCCTCCTGGAACCCCTTCAAATGCCCCACACAATTTGGCCCTCTCTGCTTTCCTGCGCACGCTATCCTCAAATGCACCTTTTTTCACTTTCGGCGCTGAAAAAAAGACAAACGTCCAGCTTTTGCTGCCACAGCAAAGGTGCCAGTGGGGGAAAAAGTGATGCTGCTTCTCACTGCCTCCTGGAACCCCTTCAAATGCCCCACACAATTTGGCCCTCTCTGCTTTCCTGCTCCACTCTATCCTCAAAAGCACCTTTTTTCACTTTCGGCGCTGTTTGGAGCAAAAAAGACAAACGTCCAGCTTTTGCTGCCACAGCAAAGGTGCCAGTGGGGAAAAGTGATGCTGCTTCTCACTGCCTCCTGGAACCCCTTCAAATGCCCCACACAATTTGGCCCTCTCTGCTTTCCTGCTCACTCTATCCTCAAAAGCACCTTTTTTCACTTTCGGCGCTGTTTGGAGCAAAAAAGACAAACGTCCAGCTTTTGCTGCCACAGCAAAGGTGCCAGTGGGGAAAAGTGATGCTGGTCCTCACTGCCTCCTGGAACCCCTTCAAATGCCCCAGACAATTTGGCCCTCTCTGCTTTCCTGCTCACTCTATCCTCAAAAGCACCTTTTTTCACTTTCGGCGCTGTTTGGAGCAAAAAAGACAAACGTCCCAGCTTTTGCTGCCACAGCAAAGGTGCCAGCGGGGAAAAGTGATGCTGGTCCTCACTGCCTCCTGGAACCCTTCAAATGCCCCCACACAATTTGGCCCTCTCTGCTTTCCTGCGCACGCTATCCTCAAATGCACCTTTTTTCACTTTCGGCGCTGTTTGGAGCAAAAAAGACAAACGTCAGCTTTTGCTGCCACAGCAAAGGTGCCAGTGGGGAAAAGTGATGCTGCTTCTCACTGCCTCCTGGAACCCCTTCAAATGCCCCACACAATTTGGCCCTCTCTGCTTTCCTGCTCACTCTATCCTCAAAAGCACCTTTTTTCACTTTCGGCGCTGTTTGGAGCAAAAAAGACAAACGTCCAGCTTTTGCTGCCACAGCAAAGGTGCCAGTGGGGAAAAGTGATGCTGCTTCTCACTGCCTCCTGGAACCCCTTCAAATGCCCCACACAATTTTGGCCCTCTCTGCTTTTTCCTGCTCACTCTATCCTCAAAAGCACCTTTTTTCACTTTCGGCGCTGTTTGGAGCAAAAAAGACAAACGTCCAGCTTTTGCTGCCACAGCAAAGGTGCCAGTGGGGAAAGTGATGCTGGTCCTCACTGCCTCCTGGAACCCCTTCAAATGCCCCAGACAATTTGGCCCTCTCTGCTTTCCTGCTCACTCTATCCTCAAAAGGCACCTTTTTTCACTTTCGGCGCTGTTTGGAGCAAAAAAGACAAACCGTCCAGCTTTTGCTGCCACAGCAAAGGTGCCAGCGGGGAAAAGTGATGCTGGTCCTCACTGCCTCCTGGAACCCCTTCCAAATGCCCCACACAATTTGGCCCTCTCTGCTTTCCTGAAAAGTCTATCCTCAAAAGCACCTTTTTTTCACTTTCGGCGCTGTTTGGAGCAAAAAAGACAAACGTCCAGCTTTTGCTGCCACAGCAAAGGTGCCAGCGGGAAAAGTGATGCTGGTCTCACTGCCTCCTGGAACCCCTTCAAATGCCCCAGACAATTTGGCCCTCTCTGCTTTCCTGAAAAGTCTATCCTCAAAAGCACCTTTTTTCACTTTCGGCGCTGTTTGGAGCAAAAAAGACAAACGTCCAGCTTTTGCTGCCACAGCAAAGGTGCCAGCGGGGAAAAGTGATGCTGCTTCTCACTGCCTCCTGGAACCCCTTCAAATGCCCCAGAACAATTTGGCCCTCTCTGCTTTCCTGAAAAGTCTATCCTGAAAAGCACCTTTTTTCACTTTCGGCGCTGTTTGGAGCAAAAAAGACAAACGTCCAGCTTTTGCTGCCACAGCAAAGGTGCCAGCGGGGAAAAGTGATGCTGCTTCTCACTGCCTCCTGGAAACCCCTTCAAATGCCCCACACAATTTGGCCCTCTCTGCTTTCCTGAAAAGTCTATCCTCAAAAGCACCTTTTTTCACTTTCGGCGCTGTTTGGAGCAAAAAAGACAAACGTCCAGCTTTTGCTGCCACAGCAAAGGTGCCAGCGGGGAAAAGTGATGCTGCTTCTCACTGCCTCCTGGAACCCCTTCAAATGCCCCACACAATTTGGCCCTCTCTGCTTTCCTGCTCACTCTATCCTCAAAAGCACCTTTTTTCACTTTCAGCGCTGTTTGGAGCAAAAAAGACAAACGTCCAGCTTTTGCTGCCACAGCAAAGGTGCCAGCGGGGAAAAGTGATGCTGGTCCTCACTGCCTCCTGGAACCCCTTCAAATGCCCCAGACAATTTGGCCCTCTCTGCTTTCCTGAAAAGTCTATCCTCAAAAGCACCTTTTTCACTTTCGGCGCTGTTTGGAGCAAAAAAGACAAACGTCCCAGCTTTTGCTGCCACAGCAAAGGTGCCAGCAGGGAAAAGTGATGCTGGTCCTCACTGCCTCCTGGAACCCCTTCAAATGCCCCACACAATTTGGCCCTCTCTGCTTTCCTGCGCACGCTATCCTCAAAAGCACCTTTTTTCACTTTCGGCGCTGTTTGGAGCAAAAAAGACAAACGTCCAGCTTTTGCTGCCACAGCAAAGGTGCCAGCGGGGAAAGTGATGCTGGTCCTCACTGCCTCCTGGAACCCCTTCAAATGCCCCACACAATTTGGCCCTCTCTGCTTTCCTGCGCACGCTATCCTCAAAAGCACCTTTTTTCACTTTCGGCGCTGTTTGGAGCAAAAAAGACAAACGTCCAGCTTTTGCTGCCACAGCAAAGGTGCCAGCGGGGAAAAGTGATGCTGCTTCTCACTGCCTCCTGGAACCCCTTCAAATGCCCCAGACAATTTGGCCCTCTCTGCTTTCCTGCGCACTCTATCCTCAAAAGCACCTTTTTTCACTTTCGGCGCTGTTTGGAGCAAAAAAAGACAAACGTCCAGCTTTTGCTGCCACAGCAAAGGTGCCAGCGGGGAAAAGTGATGCTGCTTCTCACTGCCTCCTGGAACCCCTTCAAATGCCCCACACAATTTGGCCCTCTCTGCTTTCCTGCGCATGCTATCCTCAAATGCACCTTTTTTCACTTTCGGCGCTGTTTGGAGCAAAAAAGACAAACGGCCAGCTTTTGCTGCCACAGCAAAGGTGCCAGCGGGGAAAAGTGATGCTGGTCCTCACTGCCTCCTGGAAGCCCTTCAAATGCCCCAGACAATTTGGCCCTCTCTGCTTTCCTGCGCACTCTATCCTCAAAAGCACCTTTTTTCACTTTCGGCGCTGTTTGGAGCAAAAAAGACAAACGTCCAGCTTTTGCTGCCACAGCAAAGGTGCCAGCGGGGAAAAGTGATGCTGCTTCTCACTGCCTCCTGGAACCCCTTCAAATGCCCCACACAATTTGGCCCTCTCTGCTTTCCTGCTCACTCTATCCTCAAAAGCACCTTTTTTCACTTTCGGCGCTGTTTGGAGCAAAAAAGACAAACGTCCAGCTTTTGCTGCCACAGCAAAGGTGCCAGTGGGGAAAAGTGATGCTGCTTCTCACTGCCTCCTGGAACCCTTCAAATGCCCCACACAATTTGGCCCTCTCTGCTTTCCTGCTCACTCTATCCTCAAAAGCACCTTTTTTCACTTTCGGCGCTGTTTTGGAGCAAAAAAGACAAACGTCCAGCTTTGCTGCCACAGCAAAGGTGCCAGTGGGGAAAAGTGATGCTGGTCCTCACTGCCTCCTGGAACCCCTTCAAATGCCCCAGACAATTTGGCCCTCTCTGCTTTCCTGCTCACTCTATCCTCAAAAGCACCTTTTTTCACTTTCGGCGCTGTTTGGAGCAAAAAGACAAACGTCCAGCTTTTGCTGCCACAGCAAAGGTGCCAGCGGGGAAAAGTGATGCTGGTCCTCACTGCCTCCTGGAACCCCTTCAAATGCCCCACACAATTTGGCCCTCTCTGCTTTCCTGAAAAGTCTATCCTCAAAAGCACCTTTTTTCACTTTCGGCGCTGTTTGGAGCAAAAAAGACAAACGTCCAGCTTTTGCTGCCACAGCAAAGGTGCCAGCGGGGAAAAGTGATGCTGGTCCTCACTGCCTCCTGGAACCCCTTCAAATGCCCCAGACAATTTGGCCCTCTCTGCTTTCCTGAAAAGTCTATCCTCAAAAGCACCTTTTTTCACTTTCGGCGCTGTTTGGAGCAAAAAAGACAAACGTCCAGCTTTTGCTGCCACAGCAAAGGTGCCAGCGGGGAAAAGTGATGCTGCTTCTCACTGCCTCCTGGAACCCCTTCAAATGCCCCAGACAATTTGGCCCTCTCTGCTTTCCTGAAAAGTCTATCCTGAAAAGCACCTTTTTTCACTTTCGGCGCTGTTTGGAGCAAAAAAGACAAACGTCCAGCTTTTGCTGCCACAGCAAAGGTGCCAGCGGGGAAAAGTGATGCTGCTTCTCACTGCCTCCTGGAACCCCTTCAAATGCCCCACACAATTTGGCCCTCTCTGCTTTCCTGAAAAGTCTATCCTCAAAAGCACCTTTTTTCACTTTCGGCGCTGTTTGGAGCAAAAAAGACAAACGTCCAGCTTTTGCTGCCACAGCAAAGGTGCCAGCGGGGAAAAGTGATGCTGCTTCTCACTGCCTCCTGGAACCCCTTCAAATGCCCCACACAATTTGGCCCTCTCTGCTTTCCTGCTCACTCTATCCTCAAAAGCACCTTTTTTCACTTTCAGCGCTGTTTGGAGCAAAAAAGACAAACGTCCAGCTTTTGCTGCCACAGCAAAGGTGCCAGCGGGGAAAAGTGATGCTGGTCCTCACTGCCTCCTGGAACCCCTTCAAATGCCCCAGACAATTTGGCCCTCTCTGCTTTCCTGAAAAGTCTATCCTCAAAAGCACCTTTTTTCACTTTCGGCGCTGTTTGGAGCAAAAAAGACAAACGTCCAGCTTTTGCTGCCACAGCAAAGGTGCCAGCAGGGAAAAGTGATGCTGGTCCTCACTGCCTCCTGGAACCCCTTCAAATGCCCCACACAATTTGGCCCTCTCTGCTTTCCTGCGCACGCTATCCTCAAAAGCACCTTTTTTCACTTTCGGCGCTGTTTGGAGCAAAAAAGACAAACGTCCAGCTTTTGCTGCCACAGCAAAGGTGCCAGCGGGGAAAAGTGATGCTGGTCCTCACTGCCTCCTGGAACCCCTTCAAATGCCCCACACAATTTGGCCCTCTCTGCTTTCCTGCGCACGCTATCCTCAAAAGCACCTTTTTTTCACTTTCGGCGCTGTTTGGAGCAAAAAAGACAAACGTCCAGCTTTTGCTGCCACAGCAAAGGTGCCAGCGGGGAAAAGTGATGCTGCTTCTCACTGCCTCCTGGAACCCCTTCAAATGCCCCAGACAATTTGGCCCTCTCTGCTTTCCTGCGCACTCTATCCTCAAAAGCACCTTTTTTCACTTTCGGCGCTGTTTGGAGCAAAAAAGACAAACGTCCAGCTTTTGCTGCCACAGCAAAGGTGCCAGCGGGAAAGTGATGCTGCTTCTCACTGCCTCCTGGAACCCCTTCAAATGCCCCACACAATTTGGCCCTCTCTGCTTTCCTGCGCATGCTATCCTCAAATGCACCTTTTTTCACTTTCGGCGCTGTTTGGAGCAAAAAAGACAAACGTCCAGCTTTTGCTGCCACAGCAAAGGTGCCAGCGGGGAAAAGTGATGCTGGTCCTCACTGCCTCCTGGAACCCCTTCAAATGCCCCAGACAATTTGGCCCTCTCTGCTTTCCTGCGCACTCTATCCTCAAAAGCACCTTTTTTCACTTTCGGCGCTGTTTGGAGCAAAAAAGACAAACGTCCAGCTTTTGCTGCCACAGCAAAGGTGCCAGCGGGGAAAAGTGATGCTGCTTCTCACTGCCTCCTGGAACCCCTTCAAATGCCCCAGACAATTTGGCCCTCTCTGCTTTCCTGAAAAGTCTATCCTCAAAAGCACCTTTTTTCACTTTCGGCGCTGTTTGGAGCAAAAAAGACAAACGTCCAGCTTTTGCTGCCACAGCAAAGGTGCCAGCGGGGAAAAGTGATGCTGCTTCTCACTGCCTCCTGGAACCCCTTCAAATGCCCCACACAATTTGGCCCTCTCTGCTTTCCTGAAAAGTCTATCCTCAAAAGCACCTTTTTTCACTTTCGGCGCTGTTTGGAGCAAAAAGACAAACGTCCAGCTTTTGCTGCCACAGCAAAGGTGCCAGCGGGGAAAAGTGATGCTGCTTCTCACTGCCTCCTGGAACCCCTTCAAATGCCCCACACAATTTGGGCCCTCTCTGCTTTCCTGCTCACTCTATCCTCAAAAGCACCTTTTTTCACTTTCAGCGCTGTTTGGAGCAAAAAAGACAAACGTCCAGCTTTTGCTGCCACAGCAAAGGTGCCAGCGGGGAAAAGTGATGCTGGTCCTCACTGCCTCCTGGAACCCCTTCAAATGCCCCAGACAATTTGGCCCTCTCTGCTTTCCTGAAAAGTCTATCCTCAAAAGCACCTTTTTTCACTTTCGGCGCTGTTTGGAGCAAAAAAGACAAACGTCCAGCTTTTGCTGCCACAGCAAAGGTGCCAGCGGGGAAAAGTGATGCTGGTCCTCACTGCCTCCTGGGAACCCCTTCAAATGCCCCAGACAATTTGGCCCTCTCTGCTTTCCTGCGCACGCTATCCTCAAAAGCACCTTTTTTCACTTTCGGCGCTGTTTGGAGCAAAAAAGACAAACGTCCAGCTTTTGCTGCCACAGCAAAGGTGCCAGCGGGGAAAAGTGATGCTGGTCCTCACTGCCTCCTGGAACCCCTTCAAATGCCCCACACAATTTGGCCCTCTCTGCTTTCCTGCGCACGCTATCCTCAAAAGCACCTTTTTTCACTTTCGGCGCTGTTTGGAGCAAAAAAGACAAACGTCCAGCTTTTGCTGCCACAGCAAAGGTGCCAGCGGGGAAAAGTGATGCTGCTTCTCACTGCCTCCTGGAACCCCTTCAAATGCCCCAGACAATTTGGCCCTCTCTGCTTTCCTGCGCACTCTATCCTCAAAAGCACCTTTTTTCACTTTCGGCGCTGTTTGGAGCAAAAAAGACAAACGTCCAGCTTTTGCTGCCACAGCAAAGGTGCCAGCGGGGAAAAGTGATGCTGCTTCTCACTGCCTCCTGGAACCCCTTCAAATGCCCCACACAATTTGGCCCTCTCTGCTTTCCTGCGCATGCTATCCTCAAATGCACCTTTTTCACTTCGGCGCTGTTTGGAGCAAAAAAGACAAACGTCCAGCTTTTGCTGCCACAGCAAAGGTGCCAGTGGGGAAAAATGATGCTGGTCCTCACTGCCTCCTGGAACCCTTCAAAATGCCCCAGACAATTTGGCCCTCTCTGCTTTCCTGCGCACTCTATCCTCAAAAGCACCTTTTTTCACTTTCGGCGCTGTTTGGAGCAAAAAAGACAAACGTCCAGCTTTTGCTGCCACAGCAAAGGTGCCAGCGGGGAAAAGTGATGCTGCTTCTCACTGCCTCCTGGAACCCCTTCAAATGCCCCAGACAATTTGGCCCTCTCTGCTTTCCTGCGCACGCTATCCTCAAAAGCACCTTTTTTCACTTTCGGCGCTGTTTGGAGCAAAAAAGACAAACGTCCAGCTTTTGCTGCCACAGCAAAAGGTGCCAGCGGGAAAAGTGATGCTGCTTCTCACTGCCTCCTGGAACCCCTTCAAATGCCCCACACAATTTGGCCCTCTCTGCTTTTCCTGAAAAGTCTATCCTCAAAAGCACCTTTTTTCACTTTCGGCGCTGTTTGGAGCAAAAAAGACAAACGTCCAGCTTTTGCTGCCACAGCAAAGGTGCCAGCGGGGAAAAGTGATGCTGCTTCTCACTGCCTCCTGGAACCCCTTCAAATGCCCCACACAATTTGGCCCTCTCTGCTTTCCTGCTCACTCTATCCTCAAAAGCACCTTTTTTTCACTTTCAGCGCTGTTTGGAGCAAAAAAGACAAACGTCCAGCTTTTGCTGCCACAGCAAAGGTGCCAGCGGGGAAAAGTGATGCTGGTCCTCACTGCCTCCTGGAACCCCTTCAAATGCCCCAGACAATTTGGCCCTCTCTGCTTTCCTGAAAAGTCTATCCTCAAAAGCACCTTTTTTCACTTTCGGCGCTGTTTGGAGCAAAAAAGACAAACGTCCAGCTTTTGCTGCCACAGCAAAGGTGCCAGCGGGGAAAAGTGATGCTGGTCCTCACTGCCTCCTGGAACCCCTTCAAATGCCCCAGACAATTGGCCCTCTCTGCTTTCCTGCGCACGCTATCCTCAAAAAGCACCTTTTTTCACTTTCGGCGCTGTTTGGAGCAAAAAAGACAAACGTCCAGCTTTTGCTGCCACAGCAAAGGTGCCAGCGGGGAAAAGTGATGCTGGTCCTCACTGCCTCCTGGAACCCCTTCAAATGCCCCACACAATTTGGCCCTCTCTGCTTTCCTGCGCACGCTATCCTCAAAAGCACCTTTTTTCACTTTCGGCGCTGTTTGGAGCAAAAAAGACAAACGTCCAGCTTTTGCTGCCACAGCAAAGGTGCCAGCGGGGAAAGTGATGCTGCTTCTCACTGCCTCCTGGAACCCCTTCAAATGCCCCAGACAATTTGGCCCTCTCTGCTTTCCTGCGCACTCTATCCTCAAAAGCACCTTTTTTCACTTTCGGCGCTGTTTGGAGCAAAAAAGACAAACGTCCAGCTTTTGCTGCCACAGCAAAGGTGCCAGCGGGGAAAAGTGATGCTGCTTCTCACTGCCTCCTGGAACCCCTTCAAATGCCCCACACAATTTGGCCCTCTCTGCTTTCCTGCGCATGCTATCCTCAAATGCACCTTTTTTCACTTTCGGCGCTGTTTGGAGCAAAAAAGACAAACGTCCAGCTTTTGCTGCCACAGCAAAGGTGCCAGCGGGGAAAAGTGATGCTGCTTCTCACTGCCTCCTGGAACCCCTTCAAATGCCCCACACAATTTGGCCCTCTCTGCTTTCCTGCGCACGCTATCCTCAAAAGCACCTTTTTTCACTTTCGGCGCTGTTTGGAGCAAAAAAGACAAACGTCCAGCTTTTGCTGCCACAGCAAAGGTGCCAGCGGGGAAAAGTGATGCTGGTCCTCACTGCCTCCTGGAACCCCTTCAAATGCCCCACACAATTTGGCCCTCTCTGCTTTCCTGCGCACGCTATCCTCAAAAGCACCTTTTTTCACTTTCGGCGCTGTTTGGAGCAAAAAAGACAAACGTCCAGCTTTTGCTGCCACAGCAAAGGTGCCAGCGGGGAAAAGTGATGCTGGTCCTCACTGCCTCCTGGAACCCCTTCAAATGCCCCAGACAATTTGGCCCTCTCTGCTTTCCTGCGCACGCTATCCTCAAATGCACCTTTTTTCACTTTCGGCGCTGTTTGGAGCAAAAAAGACAAACGTCCAGCTTTTGCTGCCACAGCAAAGGTGCCAGCGGGGAAAAGTGATGCTGGTCCTCACTGCCTCCTGGAACCCCTTCAAATGCCCCACACAATTTGGCCCTCTCTGCTTTCCTGCGCACTCTATCCTCAAAAGCACCTTTTTTCACTTTCGGCGCTGTTTGGAGCAAAAAAGACAAACGTCCAGCTTTTGCTGCCACAGCAAAGGTGCCAGCGGGGAAAAGTGATGCTGCTTCTCACTGCCTCCTGGAACCCCTTCAAATGCCCCAGACAATTTGGCCCTCTCTGCTTTCCTGCGCACGCTATCCTCAAATGCACCTTTTTTCACTTTCGGCGCTGTTTGGAGCAAAAAAGACAAACGTCCAGCTTTTGCTGCCACAGCAAAGGTGCCAGCGGGGAAAAGTGATGCTGCTTCTCACTGCCTCCTGGAACCCCTTCAAATGCCCCACACAATTTTGGCCCTCTCTGCTTTCCTGCTCACTCTATCCTCAAAAGCACCTTTTTTCACTTTCAGCGCTGTTTGGAGCAAAAAAGACAAACGTCCAGCTTTTGCTGCCACAGCAAAGGTGCCAGCGGGGAAAAGTGATGCTGGTCCTCACTGCCTCCTGGAACCCCTTCAAATGCCCCACACAATTTGGCCCTCTCTGCTTTCCTGCGCACGCTATCCTCAAATGCACCTTTTTTCACTTTCGGCGCTGTTTGGAGCAAAAAAGACAAACGTCCAGCTTTTGCTGCCACAGCAAAGGTGCCAGCGGGGAAAAGTGATGCTGGTCCTCACTGCCTCCTGGAACCCCTTCAAATGCCCCAGACAATTTGGCCCTCTCTGCTTTCCTGCGCACGCTATCCTCAAAAGCACCTTTTTTCACTTTCGGCGCTGTTTGGAGCAAAAAAGACAAACGTCCCAGCTTTTGCTGCCACAGCAAAGGTGCCAGCGGGGAAAAGTGATGCTGGTCCTCACTGCCTCCTGGAACCCCTTCAAATGCCCCAGACAATTTGGCCCTCTCTGCTTTCCTGCGCACGCTATCCTCAAAAGCACCTTTTTTCACTTTCGGCGCTGTTTGGAGCAAAAAAGACAAACGTCCAGCTTTTGCTGCCACAGCAAAGGTGCCAGCGGGGAAAAGTGATGCTGCTTCTCACTGCCTCCTGGAACCCCTTCAAATGCCCCACACAATTTGGCCCTCTCTGCTTTCCTGCGCACTCTATCCTCAAAAGCACCTTTTTTCACTTTCGGCGCTGTTTGGAGCAAAAAAGACAAACGTCCAGCTTTTGCTGCCACAGCAAAGGTGCCAGCGGGGAAAAGTGATGCTGCTTCTCACTGCCTCCTGGAACCCCTTCAAATGCCCCAGACAATTTGGCCCTCTCTGCTTTCCTGCGCACGCTATCCTCAAATGCACCTTTTTTCACTTTCGGCGCTGTTTGGAGCAAAAAAGACAAACGTCCAGCTTTTGCTGCCACAGCAAAGGTGCCAGCGGGGAAAAGTGATGCTGGTCCTCACTGCCTCCTGGAACCCCTTCAAATGCCCCAGACAATTTGGCCCTCGCTGCTTTCCTGCGCACGCTATCCTCAAATGCACCTTTTTTCACTTTCGGCGCTGTTTGGAGCAAAAAAGACAAACGTCCAGCTTTTGCTGCCACAGCAAAGGTGCCAGCGGGGAAAAGTGATGCTGGTCCTCACTGCCTCCTGGAACCCCTTCAAATGCCCCAGACAATTTGGCCCTCGCTGCTTTCCTGCGCACGCTATCCTCAAATGCACCTTTTTTCACTTTCGGCGCTGTTTGGAGCAAAAAAGACAAACGTCCAGCTTTTGCTGCCACAGCAAAGGTGCCAGCGGGGAAAAGTGATGCTGCTTCTCACTGCCTCCTGGAACCCCTTCAAATGCCCCAGACAATTTGGCCCTCTCTGCTTTACTGCGCACTCTATCCTCAAAAGCACCTTTTTTCACTTTCGGCGCTGTTTGGAGCAAAAAGACAAACGTCCAGCTTTTGCTGCCACAGCAAAGGTGCCAGCGGGGAAAAGTGATGCTGGTCCTCACTGCCTCCTGGAACCCCTTCAAATGCCCCAGACAATTTGGCCCTCTCTGCTTTCCTGCGCACGCTATCCTCAAAAGCACCTTTTTTCACTTTCGGCGCTGTTTGGAGCAAAAAAGACAAACGTCCAGCTTTTGCTGCCACAGCAAAGGTGCCAGCAGGGAAAAGTGATGCTGGTCCTCACTGCCTCCTGGAACCCCTTCAATGCCCCAGACAATTTGGCCCTCTCTGCTTTCCTGCGCACTCTATCCTCAAAAGCACCTTTTTTAACTTCCGGCGCTGTTTGGAGCAAAAAAGAAAAAACGTCCAGCTTTTGATGCCACAGCAAAGGTGCCAGCGGGGAAAAGTGATGCTGGTCCTCACTGCCTCCTGGAACCCCTTCAAATGCCCCACACAATTTGGCCCTCTCTGCTTTCCTGCGCACGCTATCCTCAAAAGCACCTTTTTTCACTTTCGGCGCTGTTTGGAGCAAAAAAGACAAACGTCCAGCTTTTGCTGCCACAGCAAAGGTGCCAGTGGGGAAAAGTGATGCTGCTTCTCACTGCCTCCTGGAACCCCTTCAAATGCCCCAGACAATTTGGCCCTCTCTGCTTTCCTGCGCACTCTATCCTCAAAAGCACCTTTTTTCACTTTCGGCGCTGTTTGGAGCAAAAAAGACAAACGTCCAGCTTTTGCTGCCACAGCAAAGGTGCCAGCGGGGAAAAGTGATGCTGGTCCTCACTGCCTCCTGGAACCCCTTCAAAATGCCCCAGACAATTTGGCCCTCTCTGCTTTCCTGCGCACGCTATCCTCAAAAGCACCTTTTTTCACTTTCGGCGCTGTTTGGAGCAAAAAAGACAAACGTCCAGCTTTTGCTGCCACAGCAAAGGTGCCAGCGGGGAAAAGTGATGCTGGTCCTCACTGCCTCCTGGAACCCCTTCAAATGCCCCACACAATTTCTGCTTTCCTGCGCACGCTATCCTCAAAAGCACCTTTTTTCACTTTCGGCGCTGTTTGGAGCAAAAAAGACAAACGTCCAGCTTTTGCTGCCACAGCAAAGGTGCCAGCGGGGAAAAGTGATGCTGGTCCTCACTGCCTCCTGGAACCCCTTCAAGACCCTTCAAATGCCCCAGACAATTTGGCCCTCTCTGCTTTCCTGCGCACGCTATCCTCAAATGCACCTTTTTTCACTTTCGGCGCTGTTTGGAGCAAAAAAGACAAACGTCCAGCTTTTGCTGCCACAGCAAAGGTGCCAGCGGGGAAAAGTGATGCTGGTCCTCACTGCCTCCTGGAACCCCTTCAAATGCCCCAGACAATTTGGCCCTCTCTGCTTTCCTGCGCACGCTATCCTCAAATGCACCTTTTTCACTTTCGGCGCTGTTTGGAGCAAAAAAGACAAACGTCCAGCTTTGCTGCCACAGCAAAGGTGCCAGCGGGGAAAAGTGATGCTGGTCCTCACTGCCTCCTGGAACCCCTTCAAATGCCCCAGACAATTTGGCCCTCGCTGCTTTCCTGCGCACGCTATCCTCAAATGCACCTTTTTTCACTTTCGGCGCTGTTTGGAGCAAAAAAGACAAACGTCCAGCTTTTGCTGCCACAGCAAAGGTGCCAGCGGGGAAAAGTGATGCTGCTTCTCACTGCCTCCTGGAACCCCTTCAAATGCCCCAGACAATTTGGCCCTCTCTGCTTTACTGCGCACTCTATCCTCAAAAGCACCTTTTTTCACTTTCGGCGCTGTTTGGAGCAAAAAAGACAAACGTCCAGCTTTTGCTGCCACAGCAAAGGTGCCAGCGGGGAAAAGTGATGCTGGTCCTCACTGCCTCCTGGAACCCCTTCAAATGCCCCAGACAATTTGGCCCTCTCTGCTTTCCTGCGCACGCTATCCTCAAAAGCACCTTTTTTCACTTTCGGCGCTGTTTGGAGCAAAAAGACAAACGTCCAGCTTTTGCTGCCACAGCAAAGGTGCCAGCAGGGAAAAGTGATGCTGGTCCTCACTGCCTCCTGGAACCCCTTCAAATGCCCCAGACAATTTGGCCCTCTCTGCTTTCCTGCGCACTCTATCCTCAAAAGCACCTTTTTTAACTTCCGGCGCTGTTTGGAGCAAAAAAGAAAAACGTCCAGCTTTTGATGCCACAGCAAAGGTGCCAGCGGGGAAAAGTGATGCTGGTCCTCACTGCCTCCTGGAACCCCTTCAAATGCCCCACACAATTTGGCCCTCTCTGCTTTCCTGCGCACGCTATCCTCAAAAGCACCTTTTTTCACTTTCGGCGCTGTTTGGAGCAAAAAAGACAAACGTCCAGCTTTTGCTGCCACAGCAAAGGTGCCAGTGGGGAAAAGTGATGCTGCTTCTCACTGCCTCCTGGAACCCCTTCAAATGCCCCAGACAATTTGGCCCTCTCTGCTTTCCTGCGCACTCTATCCTCAAAAGCACCTTTTTTCACTTTCGGCGCTGTTTGGAGCAAAAAAGACAAACGTCCAGCTTTTGCTGCCACAGCAAAGGTGCCAGCGGGGAAAAGTGATGCTGGTCCTCACTGCCTCCTGGAACCCCTTCAAATGCCCCAGACAATTTGGCCCTCTCTGCTTTCCTGCGCACGCTATCCTCAAAAGCACCTTTTTTCACTTTCGGCGCTGTTTGGAGCAAAAAAGACAAACGTCCAGCTTTTGCTGCCACAGCAAAGGTGCCAGCGGGGAAAAGTGATGCTGGTCCTCACTGCCTCCTGGAACCCCTTCAAATGCCCCACACAATTTGGCCCTCTCTGCTTTCCTGCGCACGCTATCCTCAAAAGCACCTTTTTTCACTTTCGGCGCTGTTTGGAGCAAAAAAGACAAACGTCCAGCTTTTGCTGCCACAGCAAAGGTGCCAGCGGGGAAAAGTGATGCTGGTCCTCACTGCCTCCTGGAACCCCTTCAAATGCCCCAGACAATTTGGCCCTCTCTGCTTTCCTGCGCACGCTATCCTCAAATGCACCTTTTTTCACTTTCGGCGCTGTTTGGAGCAAAAAAGACAAACGTCCAGCTTTTGCTGCCACAGCAAAGGTGCCAGCGGGGAAAAGTGATGCTGGTCCTCACTGCCTCCTGGAACCCCTTCAAATGCCCCAGACAATTTGGCCCTCTCTGCTTTCCTGCGCACGCTATCCTCAAATGCACCTTTTTTCACTTTCGGCGCTGTTTGGAGCAAAAAAGACAAACGTCCAGCTTTTGCTGCCACAGCAAAGGTGCCAGCGGGGAAAAGTGATGCTGGTCCTCACTGCCTCCTGGAACCCCTTCAAATGCCCCACACAATTTGGCCCTCTCTGCTTTCCTGCGCACGCTATCCTCAAAAGCACCTTTTTTCACTTTCGGCGCTGTTTGGAGCAAAAAAGACAAACGTCCAGCTTTTGCTGCCACAGCAAAGGTGCCAGCGGGGAAAAGTGATGCTGGTCCTCACTGCCTCCTGGAACCCCTTCAAATGCCCCAGACAATTTGGCCCTCTCTGCTTTCCTGCGCACGCTATCCTCAAATGCACCTTTTTTCACTTTCGGCGCTGTTTGGAGCAAAAAAGACAAACGTCCAGCTTTTGCTGCCACAGCAAAGGTGCCAGCGGGGAAAAGTGATGCTGGTCCTCACTGCCTCCTGGAACCCCTTCAAATGCCCCAGACAATTTGGCCCTCTCTGCTTTCCTGCGCACTCTATCCTCAAAAGCACCTTTTTTCACTTTCGGCGCTGTTTGGAGCAAAAAAGACAAACGTCCAGCTTTTGCTGCCACAGCAAAGGTGCCAGCGGGGAAAAGTGATGCTGCTTCTCACTGCCTCCTGGAACCCCTTCAAATGCCCCAGACAATTTGGCCCTCTCTGCTTTACTGCGCACTCTATCCTCAAAAGCACCTTTTTTCACTTTCGGCGCTGTTTGGAGCAAAAAAGACAAACGTCCAGCTTTTGCTGCCACAGCAAAGGTGCCAGCAGGGAAAAGTGATGCTGGTCCTCACTGCCTCCTGGAACCCCTTCAAATGCCCCACACAATTTGGCCCTCTCTGCTTTCCTGCGCACTCTATCCTCAAAAGCACCTTTTTTAACTTCCGGCGCTGTTTGGAGCAAAAAAGAAAAACGTCCAGCTTTTGCTGCCACAGCAAAGGTGCCAGCGGGGAAAAGTGATGCTGGTCCTCACTGCCTCCTGGAACCCCTTCAAATGCCCCAGACAATTTGGCCCTCTCTGCTTTCCTGCGCATGCTATCCTCAAATGCACCTTTTTTCACTTTCGGCGCTGTTTGGAGCAAAAAGACAAACGTCCAGCTTTTGCTGCCACAGCAAAGGTGCCAGCGGGGAAAAGTGATGCTGCTTCTCACTGCCTCCTGGAACCCCTTCAAATGCCCCAGACAATTTGGCCCTCTCTGCTTTCCTGCACACTCTATCCTCAAAAGCACCTTTTTTCACTTTCGGCGCTGTTTGGAGCAAAAAAGACAAACGTCCAGCTTTTGCTGCCACAGCAAAGGTGCCAGCGGGGAAAAGTGATGCTGGTCCTCACTGCCTCCTGGAACCCCTTCAAATGCCCCAGACAATTTGGCCCTCTCTGCTTTCCTGCGCACGCTATCCTCAAAAGCACCTTTTTTCACTTTCGGCGCTGTTTGGAGCAAAAAAGACAAACGTCCAGCTTTTGCTGCCACAGCAAAGGTGCCAGCGGGGAAAAGTGATGCTGGTCCTCACTGCCTCCTGGAACCCCTTCAAATGCCCCACACAATTTGGCCCTCTCTGCTTTCCTGCGCACGCTATCCTCAAAAGCACCTTTTTTCACTTTCGGCGCTGTTTGGAGCAAAAAAGACAAACGTCCAGCTTTTGCTGCCACAGCAAAGGTGCCAGCGGGGAAAAGTGATGCTGGTCCTCACTGCCTCCTGGAACCCCTTCAAATGCCCCACACAATTTGGCCCTCTCTGCTTTCCTGCGCACGCTATCCTCAAATGCACCTTTTTTCACTTTCGGCGCTGTTTGGAGCAAAAAAGAAAAACGTCCAGCTTTTGCTGCCACAGCAAAGGTGCCAGCGGGGAAAAGTGATGCTGGTCCTCACTGCCTCCTGGAACCCCTTCAAATGCCCCAGACAATTTGGCCCTCTCTGCTTTCCTGCGCACTCTATCCTCAAAAGCACCTTTTTTCACTTTCGGCGCTGTTTGGAGCAAAAAAGACAAACGTCCAGCTTTTGCTGCCACAGCAAAGGTGCCAGCGGGGAAAAGTGATGCTGCTTCTCACTGCCTCCTGGAACCCCTTCAAATGCCCCAGACAATTTGGCCCTCTCTGCTTTACTGCGCACTCTATCCTCAAAAGCACCTTTTTTCACTTTCGGCGCTGTTTGGAGCAAAAAAGACAAACGTCCAGCTTTTGCTGCCACAGCAAAGGTGCCAGCGGGGAAAAGTGATGCTGGTCCTCACTGCCTCCTGGAACCCCTTCAAATGCCCCAGACAATTTGGCCCTCTCTGCTTTCCTGCGCACGCTATCCTCAAAAGCACCTTTTTTCACTTTCGGCGCTGTTTGGAGCAAAAAAGACAAACGTCCAGCTTTTGCTGCCACAGCAAAGGTGCCAGCAGGGAAAAGTGATGCTGGTCCTCACTGCCTCCTGGAACCCCTTCAAATGCCCCACACAATTTGGCCCTCTCTGCTTTCCTGCGCACTCTATCCTCAAAAGCACCTTTTTTAACTTCCGGCGCTGTTTGGAGCAAAAAAGAAAAACGTCCAGCTTTTGATGCCACAGCAAAGGTGCCAGCGGGGAAAAGTGATGCTGGTCCTCACTGCCTCCTGGAACCCCTTCAAATGCCCCACACAATTTGGCCCTCTCTGCTTTCCTGCGCACGCTATCCTCAAATGCACCTTTTTTCACTTTCGGCGCTGTTTGAAGCAAAAAAGACAAACGTCCAGCTTTTGCTGCCACAGGAAAGGTGCCAGCGGGGAAAAGTGATGCTGCTTCTCACTGCCTCCTGGAACCCGTCAAATGCCCCAGACAATTTGGCCCTTTCTGCTTTCCTGCGCACTCTATCCTCAAAAGCACCTTTTTTCACTTTCGGCGCTGTTTGGAGCAAAAAAGACAAACGTCCAGCTTTTGCTGCCACAGCAAAGGTGCCAGCGGGGAAAAGTGATGCTGCTTCTCACTGCCTCCTGGAACCCCTTCAAATGCCCCAGACAATTTGGCCCTCTCTGCTTTCCTGCGCACGCTATCCTCAAATGCACCTTTTTTCACTTTCGGCGCTGTTTGGAGCAAAAAAGACAAACGTCCAGCTTTTGCTGCCACAGCAAAGGTGCCAGTGGGGAAAAGTGATGCTGCTTCTCACTGCCTCCTGGAACCCCTTCAAATGCCCCAGACAATTTGGCCCTCTCTGCTTTCCTGCTCACTCTATCCTCAAAAGCACCTTTTTTCACTTTCAGCGCTGTTTGGAGCAAAAAAGACAAACGTCCAGCTTTAGCTGCCACAGCAAAGGTGCCAGCGGGGAAAAGTGATGCTGGTCCTCACTGCCTCCTGGAACCCCTTCAAATGCCCCACACAATTTGGCCCTCTCTGCTTTCCTGCGCACGCTATCCTCAAAAGCACCTTTTTTCACTTTCGGCGCTGTTTGGAGCAAAAAAGACAAACGTCCAGCTTTTGCTGCCACAGCAAAGGTGCCAGCGGGGAAAAGTGATGCTGGTCCTCACTGCCTCCTGGAACCCCTTCAAATGCCCCAGACAATTTGGCCCTCTCTGCTTTCCTGCGCACGCTATCCTCAAAAGCACCTTTTTTCACTTTCGGCGCTGTTTGGAGCAAAAAAGACAAACGTCCAGCTTTTGCTGCCACAGCAAAGGTGCCAGCGGGGAAAAGTGATGCTGCTTCTCACTGCCTCCTGGAACCCCTTCAAATGCCCCACACAATTTGGCCCTCTCTGCTTTCCTGCGCACGCTATCCTCAAAAGCACCTTTTTTCACTTTCGGCGCTGTTTGGAGCAAAAAAGACAAACGTCCAGCTTTTGCTGCCACAGCAAAGGTGCCAGCGGGGAAAAGTGATGCTGGTCCTCACTGCCTCCTGGAACCCCTTCAAATGCCCCAGACAATTTGGCCCTCTCTGCTTTCCTGCGCACGCTATCCTCAAAAGCACCTTTTTTCACTTTCGGCGCTGTTTGGAGCAAAAAAGACAAACGTCCAGCTTTTGCTGCCACAGCAAAGGTGCCAGCGGGGAAAAGTGATGCTGCTTCTCACTGCCTCCTGGAACCCCTTCAAATGCCCCAGACAATTTGGCCCTCTCTGCTTTCCTGCGCACGCTATCCTCAAAAGCACCTTTTTTCACTTTCGGCGCTGTTTGGAGCAAAAAAGACAAACGTCCAGCTTTTGCTGCCACAGCAAAGGTGCCAGCGGGGAAAAGTGATGCTGGTCCTCACTGCCTCCTGGAACCCATTCAAATGCCCCACACAATTTGGCCCTCTCTGCTTTCCTGCGCACGCTATCCTCAAAAGCACCTTTTTTCACTTTCGGCGCTGTTTGGAGCAAAAAAGACAAACGTCCAGCTTTTGCTGCCACAGCAAAGGTGCCAGCGGGGAAAAGTGATGCTGGTCCTCACTGCCTCCTGGAACCCCTTCAAATGCCCCAGACAATTTGGCCCTCTCTGCTTTCCTGCGCACGCTATCCTCAAATGCACCTTTTTTCACTTTCGGCGCTGTTTGGAGCAAAAAAGACAAACGTCCAGCTTTTGCTGCCACAGCAAAGGTGCCAGCGGGGAAAAGTGATGCTGGTCCTCACTGCCTCCTGGAACCCCTTCAAATGCCCCAGACAATTTGGCCCTCTCTGCTTTCCTGCGCACTCTATCCTCAAAAGCACCTTTTTTCACTTTCGGCGCTGTTTGGAGCAAAAAAGACAAACGTCCAGCTTTTGCTGCCACAGCAAAGGTGCCAGCGGGGAAAAGTGATGCTGCTTCTCACTGCCTCCTGGAACCCCTTCAAATGCCCCAGACAATTTGGCCCTCTCTGCTTTCCTGCGCACGCTATCCTCAAAAAGCACCTTTTTCACTTTCGGCGCTGTTTGGAGCAAAAAAGACAAACGTCCAGCTTTTGCTGCCACAGCAAAGGTGCCAGCGGGGAAAAGTGATGCTGGTCCTCACTGCCTCCTGGAACCCCTTTAAATGCCCCAGACAATTTGGCCCTCTCTGCTTTCCTGCGCACGCTATCCTCAAAAGCACCTTTTTTCACTTTCGGCGCTGTTTGGAGCAAAAAAGACAAACGTCCAGCTTTTGCTGCCACAGCAAAGGTGCCAGCAGGGAAAAGTGATGCTGGTCCTCACTGCCTCCTGGAACCCCTTTAAATGCCCCAGACAATTTGGCCCTCTCTGCTTTCCTGCGCACGCTATCCTCAAAAGCACCTTTTTTCACTTTCGGCGCTGTTTGGAGCAAAAAAGACAAACGTCCAGCTTTTGCAGCCACAGCAAAGGTGCCAGCGGGGAAAAGTGATGCTGGTCCTCACTGCCTCCTGGAACCCCTTCAAATGCCCCACACAATTTGGCCCTCTCTGCTTTCCTGCGCACGCTATCCTCAAATGCACCTTTTTTCACTTTCGGCGCTGTTTGGAGCAAAAAAGACAAACGTCCAGCTTTTGCTGCCACAGCAAAGGTGCCAGTGGGGAAAAGTGATGCTGCTTCTCACTGCCTCCTGGAACCCCTTCAAATGCCCCACACAATTTGGCCCTCTCTGCTTTCCTGCTCACTCTATCCTCAAAAGCACCTTTTTTCACTTTCAGCGCTGTTTGGAGCAAAAAAGACAAACGTCCAGCTTTTGCTGCCACAGCAAAGGTGCCAGCGGGGAAAAGTGATGCTGGTCCTCACTGCCTCCTGGAACCCCTTCAAATGCCCCACACAATTTGGCCCTCTCTGCTTTCCTGCGCACGCTATCCTCAAAAGCACCTTTTTCACTTTCGGCGCTGTTTGGAGCAAAAAAGACAAACGTCCAGCTTTTGCTGCCACAGCAAAGGTGCCAGCGGGGAAAAGTGATGCTGGTCCTCACTGCCTCCTGGAACCCCTTCAAATGCCCCAGACAATTTGGCCCTCTCTGCTTTCCTGCGCACGCTATCCTCAAAAGCACCTTTTTTCACTTTCGGCGCTGTTTGGAGCAAAAAAGACAAACGTCCAGCTTTTGCTGCCACAACAAAGGTGCCAGCGGGGAAAAGTGATGCTGCTTCTCACTGCCTCCTGGAACCCCTTCAAATGCCCCAGACAATTTGGCCCTCTCTGCTTTCCTGCGCACGCTATCCTCAAAAGCACCTTTTTCACTTTCGGCGCTGTTTGGAGCAAAAAAGACAAACGTCCAGCTTTTGCTGCCACAGCAAAGGTGCCAGCGGGGAAAAGTGATGCTGCTTCTCACTGCCTCCTGGAACCCCTTCAAATGCCCCACACAATTTGGCCCTCTCTGCTTTCCTGCGCACGCTATCCTCAAATGCACCTTTTTTCACTTTCGGCGCTGTTTGGAGCAAAAAAGACAAACGTCCAGCTTTTGCTGCCACAGCAAAGGTGCCAGCGGGGAAAAGTGATGCTGCTTCTCACTGCCTCCTGGAACCCCTTCAAATGCCCCAGACAATTTGGCCCTCTCTGCTTTCCTGCGCACGCTATCCTCAAAAGCACCTTTTTTCACTTTCGGCGCTGTTTGGAGCAAAAAAGACAAACGTCCAGCTTTTGCTGCCACAGCAAAGGTGCCAGCGGGGAAAAGTGATGCTGGTCCTCACTGCCTCCTGGAACCCCTTCAAATGCCCCAGACAATTTGGCCCTCTCTGCTTTCCTGCGCACGCTATCCTCAAAAGCACCTTTTTTCACTTTCGGCGCTGTTTGGAGCAAAAAAGACAAAGGTCCAGCTTTTGCTGCCACAGCAAAGGTGCCAGCGGGGAAAAGTGATGCTGGTCCTCACTGCCTCCTGGAACCCCTTCAAATGCCCCAGACAATTTGGCCCTCTCTGCTTTCCTGCGCACGCTATCCTCAAATGCACCTTTTTTCACTTTCGGCGCTGTTTGGAGCAAAAAAGACAAACGTCCAGCTTTTGCTGCCACAGCAAAGGTGCCAGCGGGGAAAAGTGATGCTGGTCCTCACTGCCTCCTGGAACCCCTTCAAATGCCCCAGACAATTTGGCCCTCTCTGCTTTCCTGCGCACTCTATCCTCAAAAGCACCTTTTTTCACTTTCGGCGCTGTTTGGAGCAAAAAAGACAAACGTCCAGCTTTTGCTGCCACAGCAAAGGTGCCAGCGGGGAAAAGTGATGCTGCTTCTCACTGCCTCCTGGAACCCCTTCAAATGCCCCAGACAATTTGGCCCTCTCTGCTTTCCTGCGCACGCTATCCTCAAATGCAACTTTTTTCACTTTCGGCGCTGTTTGGAGCAAAAAAGACAAACGTCCAGCTTTTGCTGCCACAGCAAAGGTGCCAGCGGGGAAAAGTGATGCTGGTCCTCACTGCCTCCTGGAACCCCTTCAAATGCCCCAGACAATTTGGCCCTCTCTGCTTTCCTGCGCACTCTATCCTCAAAAGCACCTTTTTTCACTTTCGGCGCTGTTTGGAGCAAAAAAGACAAACGTCCAGCTTTTGCTGCCACAGCAAAGGTGCCAGCAGGGAAAAGTGATGCTGGTCCTCACTGCCTCCTGGAACCCCTTCAAATGCCCCACACAATTTGGCCCTCTCTGCTTTCCTGCGCACTCTATCCTCAAAAGCACCTTTTTTAACTTTCGGCGCTGTTTGGAGCAAAAAAGAAAAACGTCCAGCTTTTGCTGCCACAGCAAAGGTGCCAGCAGGGAAAAGTGATGCTGGTCCTCACTGCCTCCTGGAACCCCTTCAAATGCCCCACACAATTTGGCCCTCTCTGCTTTCCTGCGCACGCTATCCTCAAATGCACCTTTTTTCACTTTCGGCGCTGTTTGGAGCAAAAAAGACAAACGTCCAGCTTTTGCTGCCACAGCAAAGGTGCCAGCGGGGAAAAGTGATGCTGCTTCTCACTGCCTCCTGGAACCCCTTCAAATGCCCCAGACAATTTGGCCCTCTCTGCTTTCCTGCGCACTCTATCCTCAAATGCACCTTTTTTCACTTTCGGCGCTGTTTGGAGCAAAAAAGACAAACGTCCAGCTTTTGCTGCCACAGCAAAGGTGCCAGCGGGGAAAAGTGATGCTGGTCCTCACTGCCTCCTGGAACCCCTTCAAATGCCCCACACAATTTGGCCCTCTCTGCTTTCCTGAAAAGTCTATCCTCAAAAGCACCTTTTTTCACTTTCGGCGCTGTTTGGAGCAAAAAAGACAAACGTCCAGCTTTTGCTGCCACAGCAAAGGTGCCAGCGGGGAAAAGTGATGCTGCTTCTCACTGCCTCCTGGAACCCCTTCAAATGCCCCACAAAATTTGGCCCTCTCTGCTTTCCTGCGCACTCTATCCTCAAATGCACCTTTTTTCACTTTCGGCGCTGTTTGGAGCAAAAAAGACAAACGTCCAGCTTTTGCTGCCACAGCAAAGGTGCCAGCGGGGAAAAGTGATG
Organism: Vanellus vanellus; assembly: GCF_965231255.1. Lineage (NCBI taxonomy): Eukaryota > Metazoa > Chordata > Aves > Charadriiformes > Charadriidae > Vanellus > Vanellus vanellus. The sequence continues at coordinate 34,753 of NW_028127146.1, read as the reverse complement.
CTGCTTCTCACTGCCTCCTGGAACCCCTTCAAATGCCCCACACAATTTGGCCCTCTCTGCTTTCCTGCGCACGCTATCCTCAAAAGCACCTTTTTTCACTTTCGGCGCTGTTTGGAGCAAAAAAGACAAACGTCCAGCTTTTGCTGCCACAGCAAAGGTGCCAGCGGGGAAAAGTGATGCTGGTCCTCACTGCCTCCTGGAACCCATTCAAATGCCCCAGACAATTTGGCCCTCTCTGCTTTCCTGCGCACGCTATCCTCAAAAGCACCTTTTTTCACTTTCGGCGCTGTTTGGAGCAAAAAAGACAAACGTCCAGCTTTTGCTGCCACAGCAAAGGTGCCAGCGGGGAAAAGTGATGCTGGTCCTCACTGCCTCCTGGAACCCCTTCAAATGCCCCAGACAATTTGGCCCTCTCTGCTTTCCTGCGCACGCTATCCTCAAATGCACCTTTTTTCACTTTCGGCGCTGTTTGGAGCAAAAAAGACAAACGTCCAGCTTTTGCTGCCACAGCAAAGGTGCCAGCGGGGAAAAGTGATGCTGGTCCTCACTGCCTCCTGGAACCCCTTCAAATGCCCCACACAATTTGGCCCTCTCTGCTTTCCTGCGCACGCTATCCTCAAATGCACCTTTTTTCACTTTCGGCGCTGTTTGGAGCAAAAAAGACAAACGTCCAGCTTTTGCTGCCACAGCAAAGGTGCCAGCGGGGAAAAGTGATGCTGGTCCTCACTGCCTCCTGGAACCCCTTCAAATGCCCCAGACAATTTGGCCCTCTCTGCTTTCCTGCGCACGCTATCCTCAAATGCACCTTTTTTCACTTTCGGCGCTGTTTGGAGCAAAAAAGACAAACGTCCAGCTTTTGCTGCCACAGCAAAGGTGCCAGCGGGGAAAAGTGATGCTGGTCCTCACTGCCTCCTGGAACCCCTTCAAATGCCCCACACAATTTGGCCCTCTCTGCTTTCCTGAAAAGTCTATTCTCAAAAGCACCTTTTTTCACTTTCGGCGCTGTTTGGAGCAAAAAAGACTAACGTCCAGCTTTTGCTGCCACAGCAAAGGTGCCAGCGGGGAAAAGTGATGCTGCTTCTCACTGCCTCCTGGAACCCCTTCAAATGCCCCACACAATTTGGCCCTCTCTGCTTTCCTGCGCACTCTATCCTCAAAAGCACCTTTTTTCACTTTCGGCGCTGTTTGGAGCAAAAAAGACAAACGTCCAGCTTTTGCTGCCACAGCAAAGGTGCCAGCGGGGAAAAGTGATGCTGCTTCTCACTGCCTCCTGGAACCCCTTCAAATGCCCCAGACAATTTGGCCCTCTCTGCTTTCCTGCGCACGCTATCCTCAAAAGCACCTTTTTTCACTTTCGGCGCTGTTTGGAGCAAAAAAGACAAACGTCCAGCTTTTGCTGCCACAGCAAAGGTGCCAGCGGGGAAAAGTGATGCTGGTCCTCACTGCCTCCTGGAACCCATTCAAATGCCCCAGACAATTTGGCCCTCTCTGCTTTCCTGCGCACGCTATCCTCAAAAGCACCTTTTTTCACTTTCGGCGCTGTTTGGAGCAAAAAAGACAAACGTCCAGCTTTTGCTGCCACAGCAAAGGTGCCAGCGGGGAAAAGTGATGCTGGTCCTCACTGCCTCCTGGAACCCCTTCAAATGCCCCAGACAATTTGGCCCTCTCTGCTTTCCTGCGCACGCTATCCTCAAATGCACCTTTTTTCACTTTCGGCGCTGTTTGGAGCAAAAAAGACAAACGTCCAGCTTTTGCTGCCACAGCAAAGGTGCCAGCGGGGAAAAGTGATGCTGGTCCTCACTGCCTCCTGGAACCCCTTCAAATGCCCCAGACAATTTGGCCCTCTCTGCTTTCCTGCGCACTCTATCCTCAAAAGCACCTTTTTTCACTTTCGGCGCTGTTTGGAGCAAAAAAGACAAACGTCCAGCTTTTGCTGCCACAGCAAAGGTGCCAGCGGGGAAAAGTGATGCTGCTTCTCACTGCCTCCTGGAACCCCTTCAAATGCCCCAGACAATTTGGCCCTCTCTGCTTTACTGCGCACTCTATCCTCAAAAGCACCTTTTTTCACTTTCGGCGCTGTTTGGAGCAAAAAAGACAAACGTCCAGCTTTTGCTGCCACAGCAAAGGTGCCAGCGGGGAAAAGTGATGCTGGTCCTCACTGCCTCCTGGAACCCCTTCAAATGCCCCAGACAATTTGGCCCTCTCTGCTTTCCTGCGCACTCTATCCTCAAAAGCACCTTTTTTCACTTTCGGCGCTGTTTGGAGCAAAAAAGACAAACGTCCAGCTTTTGCTGCCACAGCAAAGGTGCCAGCGGGGAAAAGTGATGCTGCTTCTCACTGCCTCCTGGAACCCCTTCAAATGCCCCAGACAATTTGGCCCTCTCTGCTTTCCTGCGCACGCTATCCTCAAAAGCACCTTTTTTCACTTTCGGCGCTGTTTGGAGCAAAAAAGACAAACGTCCAGCTTTTGCTGCCACAGCAAAGGTGCCAGCGGGGAAAAGTGATGCTGGTCCTCACTGCCTCCTGGAACCCATTCAAATGCCCCAGACAATTTGGCCCTCTCTGCTTTCCTGCGCACGCTATCCTCAAAAGCACCTTTTTTCACTTTCGGCGCTGTTTGGAGCAAAAAAGACAAACGTCCAGCTTTTGCTGCCACAGCAAAGGTGCCAGCGGGGAAAAGTGATGCTGGTCCTCACTGCCTCCTGGAACCCCTTCAAATGCCCCAGACAATTTGGCCCTCTCTGCTTTCCTGCGCACGCTATCCTCAAATGCACCTTTTTTCACTTTCGGCGCTGTTTGGAGCAAAAAAGACAAACGTCCAGCTTTTGCTGCCACAGCAAAGGTGCCAGCGGGGAAAAGTGATGCTGGTCCTCACTGCCTCCTGGAACCCCTTCAAATGCCCCAGACAATTTGGCCCTCTCTGCTTTCCTGCGCACTCTATCCTCAAAAGCACCTTTTTTCACTTTCGGCGCTGTTTGGAGCAAAAAAGACAAACGTCCAGCTTTTGCTGCCACAGCAAAGGTGCCAGCGGGGAAAAGTGATGCTGCTTCTCACTGCCTCCTGGAACCCCTTCAAATGCCCCAGACAATTTGGCCCTCTCTGCTTTACTGCGCACTCTATCCTCAAAAGCACCTTTTTTCACTTTCGGCGCTGTTTGGAGCAAAAAAGACAAACGTCCAGCTTTTGCTGCCACAGCAAAGGTGCCAGCGGGGAAAAGTGATGCTGGTCCTCACTGCCTCCTGGAACCCCTTCAAATGCCCCAGACAATTTGGCCCTCTCTGCTTTCCTGCGCACTCTATCCTCAAAAGCACCTTTTTTCACTTTCGGCGCTGTTTGGAGCAAAAAAGACAAACGTCCAGCTTTTGCTGCCACAGCAAAGGTGCCAGCAGGGAAAAGTGATGCTGGTCCTCACTGCCTCCTGGAACCCCTTCAAATGCCCCACACAATTTGGCCCTCTCTGCTTTCCTGCGCACTCTATCCTCAAAAGCACCTTTTTTAACTTTCGGCGCTGTTTGGAGCAAAAAAGAAAAACGTCCAGCTTTTGCTGCCACAGCAAAGGTGCCAGCGGGGAAAAGTGATGCTGGTCCTCACTGCCTCCTGGAACCCCTTCAAATGCCCCACACAATTTGGCCCTCTCTGCTTTCCTGCGCACGCTATCCTCAAATGCACCTTTTTTCACTTTCGGCGCTGTTTGGAGCAAAAAAGACAAACGTCCAGCTTTTGCTGCCACAGCAAAGGTGCCAGCGGGGAAAAGTGATGCTGCTTCTCACTGCCTCCTGGAACCCCTTCAAATGCCCCAGACAATTTGGCCCTCTCTGCTTTCCTGCGCACTCTATCCTCAAATGCACCTTTTTCACTTTCGGCGCTGTTTGGAGCAAAAAAGACAAACGTCCAGCTTTTGCTGCCACAGCAAAGGTGCCAGCGGGGAAAAGTGATGCTGGTCCTCACTGCCTCCTGGAACCCCTTCAAATGCCCCACACAATTTGGCCCTCTCTGCTTTCCTGAAAAGTCTATCCTCAAAAGCACCTTTTTTCACTTTCGGCGCTGTTTGGAGCAAAAAAGACAAACGTCCAGCTTTTGCTGCCACAGCAAAGGTGCCAGCGGGGAAAAGTGATGCTGGTCCTCACTGCCTCCTGGAACCCCTTCAAATGCCCCACACAATTTGGCCCTCTCTGCTTTTCCTGAAAAGTCTATCCTCAAAAGCACCTTTTTTCACTTTCGGCGCTGTTTGGAGCAAAAAAGACAAACGTCCAGCTTTTGCTGCCACAGCAAAGTGCCAGCGGGGAAAGTGATGCTGGTCCTCACTGCCTCCTGGAACCCCTTCAAATGCCCCACACAATTTGGCCCTCTCTGCTTTCCTGCGCACTCTATCCTCAAAAGCACCTTTTTTCACTTTCGGCGCTGTTTGGAGCAAAAAAGACAAACGTCCAGCTTTTGCTGCCACAGGAAAAGTGCCAGCGGGGAAAAGTGATGCTGCTTCTCACTGCCTCCTGGAACCCCTTCAAATGCCCCACACAATTTGGCCCTCTCTGCTTTCCTGCGCACGCTATCCTCAAAAGCACCTTTTTTCACTTTCGGCGCTGTTTGGAGCAAAAAAGACAAACGTCCAGCTTTTGCTGCCACAGCAAAGGTGCCAGCGGGGAAAAGTGATGCTGCTTCTCACTGCCTCCTGGAACCCCTTCAAATGCCCCACACAATTTGGCCCTCTCTGCTTTCCTGCGCACGCTATCCTCAAATGCACCTTTTTTCACTTTCGGCGCTGTTTGGAGCAAAAAAGACAAACGTCCAGCTTTTGCTGCCACAGCAAAGGTGCCAGCGGGGAAAAGTGATGCTGCTTCTCACTGCCTCCTGGAACCCCTTCAAATGCCCCAGACAATTTGGCCCTCTCTGCTTTCCTGCGCACGCTATCCTCAAAAGCACCTTTTTTCACTTTCGGCGCTGTTTGGAGCAAAAAAGACAAACGTCCAGCTTTTGCTGCCACAGCAAAGGTGCCAGCGGGGAAAAGTGATGCTGGTCCTCACTGCCTCCTGGAACCCCTTCAAATGCCCCAGACAATTTGGCCCTCTCTGCTTTCCTGCGCACGCTATCCTCAAAAGCACCTTTTTCCACTTTCGGCGCTGTTTGGAGCAAAAAAGACAAACGTCCAGCTTTTGCTGCCACAGCAAAGGTGCCAGCGGGGAAAAGTGATGCTGGTCCTCACTGCCTCCTGGAACCCCTTCAAATGCCCCAGACAATTTGGCCCTCTCTGCTTTCCTGCGCACTCTATCCTCAAAAGCACCTTTTTTCACTTTCGGCGCTGTTTGGAGCAAAAAAGACAAACGTCCAGCTTTTGCTGCCACAGCAAAGGTGCCAGCGGGGAAAAGTGATGCTGGTCCTCACTGCCTCCTGGAACCCCTTCAAATGCCCCACACAATTTGGCCCTCTCTGCTTTCCTGCGCACGCTATCCTCAAAAGCACCTTTTTTCACTTTCGGCGCTGTTTGGAGCAAAAAAGACAAACGTCCAGCTTTTGCTGCCACAGCAAAGGTGCCAGCAGGGAAAAGTGATGCTGGTCCTCACTGCCTCCTGGAACCCCTTCAAATGCCCCACACAATTTGGCCCTCTCTGCTTTCCTGCGCACTCTATCCTCAAAAGCACCTTTTTTCACTTTCGGCGCTGTTTGGAGCAAAAAAGAAAAACGTCCAGCTTTTGCTGCCACAGCAAAGGTGCCAGCGGGGAAAAGTGATGCTGGTCCTCACTGCCTCCTGGAACCCCTTCAAATGCCCCACACAATTTGGCCCTCTCTGCTTTCCTGCGCACGCTATCCTCAAAAGCACCTTTTTTCACTTTCGGCGCTGTTTGGAGCAAAAAAGACAAACGTCCAGCTTTTGCTGCCACAGCAAAGGTGCCAGCGGGGAAAAGTGATGCTGGTCCTCACTGCCTCCTGGAACCCCTTCAAATGCGCCACACAATTTGGCCCTCTCTGCTTTCCTGCGCACTCTATCCTCAAAAGCACCTTTTTTCACTTTCGGCGCTGTTTGGAGCAAAAAAGACAAACGTCCAGCTTTTGCTGCCACAGCAAAGGTGCCAGTGGGGAAAAGTGATGCTGGTCCTCACTGCCTCCTGGAACCCCTTCAAATGCCCCACACAATTTGGCCCTCTCTGCTTTCCTGCTCACTCTATCCTCAGAAGCACCTTTTTTTCACTTTCGGCGCTGTTTGGAGCAAAAAAGACAAACGTCCAGCTTTTGCTGCCACAGCAAAGGTGCCAGCGGGGAAAAGTGATGCTGGTCCTCACTGCCTCCTGGAACCCCTTCAAATGCCCCACACAATTTGGCCCTCTCTGCTTTCCTGAAAAGTCTATCCTCAAAAGCACCTTTTTTCACTTTCGGCGCTGTTTGGAGCAAAAAAGACAAACGTCCAGCTTTTGCTGCCACAGCAAAGGTGCCAGCGGGGAAAAGTGATGCTGGTCCTCACTGCCTCCTGGAACCCCTTCAAATGCCCCAGACAATTTGGCCCTCTCTGCTTTCCTGCGCACGCTATCCTCAAAAGCACCTTTTTTCACTTTCGGCGCTGTTTGGAGCAAAAAAGACAAACGTCCAGCTTTTGCTGCCACAGCAAAGGTGCCAGCAGGGAAAAGTGATGCTGGTCCTCACTGCCTCCTGGAACCCCTTCAAATGCCCCAGACAATTTGGCCCTCTCTGCTTTCCTGAAAAGTCTATCCTCAAAAGCACCTTTTTTCACTTTCGGCGCTGTTTGGAGCAAAAAAGACAAACGTCCAGCTTTTGCTGCCACAGCAAAGGTGCCAGCGGGGAAAAGTGATGCTGCTTCTCACTGCCTCCTGGAACCCCTTCAAATGCCCCAGACAATTTGGCCCTCTCTGCTTTCCTGCGCACGCTATCCTCAAAAGCACCTTTTTTCACTTTCGGCACTGTTTGGAGCAAAAAAGACAAACGTCCAGCTTTTGCTGCCACAGCAAAGGTGCCAGCGGGGAAAAGTGATGCTGCTTCTCACTGCCTCCTGGAACCCCTTCAAATGCCCCACACAATTTGGCCCTCTCTGCTTTCCTGCGCACGCTATCCTCAAATGCACCTTTTTTCACTTTCGGCGCTGTTTGGAGCAAAAAAGACAAACGTCCAGCTTTTGCTGCCACAGCAAAGGTGCCAGCGGGGAAAAGTGATGCTGCTTCTCACTGCCTCCTGGAACCCCTTCAAATGCCCCAGACAATTTGGCCCTCTCTGCTTTCCTGCGCACGCTATCCTCAAAAGCACCTTTTTTCACTTTCGGCGCTGTTTGGAGCAAAAAAGACAAACGTCCAGCTTTTGCTGCCACAGCAAAGGTGCCAGCGGGGAAAAGTGATGCTGCTTCTCACTGCCTCCTGGAACCCCTTCAAATGCCCCAGACAATTTGGCCCTCTCTGCTTTCCTGCGCACGCTATCCTCAAAAGCACCTTTTTTCACTTTCGGCGCTGTTTGGAGCAAAAAAGACAAACGTCCAGCTTTTGCTGCCACAGCAAAGGTGCCAGCGGGGAAAAGTGATGCTGCTTCTCACTGCCTCCTGGAACCCCTTCAAATGCCCCAGACAATTTGGCCCTCTCTGCTTTCCTGCGCACGCTATCCTCAAATGCACCTTTTTTCACTTTCGGCGCTGTTTGGAGCAAAAAAGACAAACGTCCAGCTTTTGCTGCCACAGCAAAGGTGCCAGCGGGGAAAAGTGATGCTGCTTCTCACTGCCTCCTGGAACCCCTTCAAATGCCCCAGACAATTTGGCCCTCTCTGCTTTCCTGCGCACGCTATCCTCAAAAGCACCTTTTTTAACTTTCGGCGCTGTTTGGAGCAAAAAAGACAAACGTCCAGCTTTTGCTGCCACAGCAAAGGTGCCAGCGGGGAAAAGTGATGCTGGTCCTCACTGCCTCCTGGAACCCCTTAAAATGCCCCACACAATTTGGCCCTCTCTGCTTTCCTGCGCACGCTATCCTCAAAAGCACCTTTTTTCACTTTCGGCGCTGTTTGGAGCAAAAAAGACAAACGTCCAGCTTTTGCTGCCACAGCAAAGGTGCCAGCGGGGAAAAGTGATGCTGGTCCTCACTGCCTCCTGGAACCCCTTCAAATGCCCCAGACAATTTGGCCCTCTCTGCTTTCCTGCGCACGCTATCCTCAAATGCACCTTTTTTCACTTTCGGCGCTGTTTGGAGCAAAAAAGACAAACGTCCAGCTTTTGCTGCCACAGCAAAGGTGCCAGCGGGGAAAAGTGATGCTGGTCCTAACTGCCTCCTGGAACCCCTTCAAATGCGCCACACAATTTGGCCCTCTCTGCTTTCCTGCGCACTCTATCCTCAAAAGCACCTTTTTTCACTTTCGGCGCTGTTTGGAGCAAAAAAGACAAACGTCCAGCTTTTGCTGCCACAGCAAAGGTGCCAGCGGGGAAAAGTGATGCTGCTTCTCACTGCCTCCTGGAACCCCTTCAAATGCCCCAGACAATTTGGCCCTCTCTGCTTTCCTGCGCACTCTATCCTCAAAAGCACCTTTTTTCACTTTTGGCGCTGTTTGGAGCAAAAAAGACAAACGTCCAGCTTTTGCTGCCACAGCAAAGGTGCCAGCGGGGAAAAGTGATGCTGGTCCTCACTGCCTCCTGGAACCCCTTCAAATGCCCCAGACAATTTGGCCCTCTCTGCTTTCCTGCGCACGCTATCCTCAAAAGCACCTTTTTTCACTTTCGGCGCTGTTTGGAGCAAAAAAGACAAACGTCCAGCTTTTGCTGCCACAGCAAATGTGCCAGCAGGGAAAAGTGATGCTGGTCCTCACTGCCTCCTGGAACCCCTTCAAATGCCCCACACAATTTGGCCCTCTCTGCTTTCCTGCGCACGCTATCCTCAAAAGCACCTTTTTTCACTTTCGGCGCTGTTTGGAGCAAAAAAGACAAACGTCCAGCTTTTGCTGCCACAGCAAAGGTGCCAGCGGGGAAAAGTGATGCTGGTCCTCACTGCCTCCTGGAACCCCTTCAAATGCCCCAGACAATTTGGCCCTCTCTGCTTTCCTGCGCACGCTATCCTCAAATGCACCTTTTTTCACTTTCGGCGCTGTTTGGAGCAAAAAAGACAAACGTCCAGCTTTTGCTGCCACAGCAAAGGTGCCAGCGGGGAAAAGTGATGCTGGTCCTCACTGCCTCCTGGAACCCCTTCAAATGCCCCAGACAATTTGGCCCTCTCTGCTTTCCTGCGCACTCTATCCTCAAAAGCACCTTTTTTCACTTTCGGCGCTGTTTGGAGCAAAAAAGACAAACGTCCAGCTTTTGCTGCCACAGCAAAAGTGCCAGCGGGGAAAAGTGATGCTGCTTCTCACTGCCTCCTGGAACCCCTTCAAATGCCCCAGACAATTTGGCCCTCTCTGCTTTACTGCGCACTCTATCCTCAAAAGCACCTTTTTTCACTTTCGGCGCTGTTTGGAGCAAAAAAGACAAACGTCCAGCTTTTGCTGCCACAGCAAAGGTGCCAGCGGGGAAAAGTGATGCTGGTCCTCACTGCCTCCTGGAACCCCTTCAAATGCCCCAGACAATTTGGCCCTCTCTGCTTTCCTGCGCACGCTATCCTCAAAAGCACCTTTTTTCACTTTCGGCGCTGTTTAGAGCAAAAAAGACAAACGTCCAGCTTTTGCTGCCACAGCAAAGGTGCCAGCGGGGAAAAGTGATGCTGGTCCTCACTGCCTCCTGGAACCCCTTCAAATGCCCCACACAATTTGGCCCTCTCTGCTTTCCTGCGCACGCTATCCTCAAATGCACCTTTTTTCACTTTTGGCGCTGTTTGGAGCAAAAAAGACAAACGTCCAGCTTTTGCTGCCACAGCAAAGGTGCCAGTGGGGAAAAGTGATGCTGCTTCTCACTGCCTCCTGGAACCCCTTCAAATGCCCCAGACAATTTGGCCCTCTCTGCTTTCCTGCTCACTCTATCCTCAAAAGCACCTTTTTTCACTTTCGGCGCTGTTTAGAGCAAAAAAGACAAACGTCCAGCTTTTGCTGCCACAGGAAAGGTGCCAGTGGGGAAAAGTGATGCTGGTCCTCACTGCCTCCTGGAACCCCTTCAAATGCCCCAGACAATTTGGCCCTCTCTGCTTTCCTGAAAAGTCTATCCTCAAAAGCACCTTTTTTCACTTTCGGCGCTGTTTGGAGCAAAAAAGACAAACGTCCAGCTTTTGCTGCCACAGCAAAGGTGCCAGCGGGGAAAAGTGATGCTGGTCCTCACTGCCTCCTGGAACCCCTTCAAATGCCCCAGACAATTTGGCCCTCCCTGCTTTCCTGCGCACTCTTACCTCAAAAGCACCTTTTTTCACTTTCGGCGCTGTTTGGAGCAAAAAAGACAAACGTCCAGCTTTTGCTGCCACAGCAAAGGTGCCAGCGGGGAAAAGTGATGCTGCTTCTCACTGCCTCCTGGAACCCCTTCAAATGCCCCAGACAATTTGGCCCTCTCTGCTTTCCTGCGCACGCTATCCTCAAATACACCTTTTTTCACTTTCGGCGCTGTTTGGAGCAAAAAAGACAAACGTCCAGCTTTTGCTGCCACAGCAAAGGTGCCAGCGGGGAAAAGTGATGCTGCTTCTCACTGCCTCCTGGAACCCCTTCAAATGCCCCAGACAATTTGTCCCTCTCTGCTTTCCTGCTCACTCTATCCTCAAAAGCACCTTTTTTCACTTTCGGCGCTGTTTGGAGCAAAAAAGACAAACGTCCAGCTTTTGCTGCCACAGCAAAGGTGCCAGTGGGGAAAAGTGATGCTGGTCCTCACTGCCTCCTGGAACCCCTTCAAATGCCCCAGACAATTTGGCCCTCTCTGCTTTCCTGCGCACGCTATCATCAAAAGCACCTTTTTTCACTTTCGGCACTGTTTGGAGCAAAAAAGACAAACGTCCAGCTTTTGCTGCCACAGCAAAGGTGCCAGCAGGGAAAAGTGATGCTGGTCCTCACTGCCTCCTGGAACCCCTTCAAATGCCCCACACAATTTGGCCCTCTCTGCTTTCCTGAAAAGTCTATCCTCAAAAGCACCTTTTTTCACTTTCGGCGCTGTTTGGAGCAAAAAAGACAAACGTCCAGCTTTTGCTGCCACAGCAAAGGTGCCAGCGGGGAAAAGTGATGCTGGTCCTCACTGCCTCCTGGAACCCCTTCAAATGCCCCACACAATTTGGCCCTCTCTGCTTTCCTGCGCACGCTATCCTCAAATGCACCTTTTTTCACTTTCGGCGCTGTTTGGAGCAAAAAAGACAAACGTCCAGCTTTTGCTGCCACAGCAAAGGTGCCAGCGGGGAAAAGTGATGCTGGTCCTAACTGCCTCCTGGAACCCCTTCAAATGCGCCACACAATTTGGCCCTCTCTGCTTTCCTGCGCACTCTATCCTCAAAAGCACCTTTTTTCACTTTCGGCGCTGTTTGGAGCAAAAAAGACAAACGTCCAGCTTTTGCTGCCACAGCAAAGGTGCCAGCGGGGAAAAGTGATGCTGCTTCTCACTGCCTCCTGGAACCCCTTCAAATGCCCCAGACAATTTGGCCCTCTCTGCTTTACTGCGCACTCTATCCTCAAAAGCACCTTTTTTCACTTTCGGCGCTGTTTGGAGCAAAAAAGACAAACGTCCAGCTTTTGCTGCCAGAGCAAAGGTGCCAGCGGGGAAAAGTGATGCTGGTCCTCACTGCCTCCTGGAACCCCTTCAAATGCCCCAGACAATTTGGCCCTCTCTGCTTTCCTGCGCACGCTATCCTCAAAAGCACCTTTTTTCACTTTCGGCGCTGTTTGGAGCAAAAAAGACAAACGTCCAGCTTTTGCTGCCACAGCAAATGTGCCAGCAGGGAAAAGTGATGCTGGTCCTCACTGCCTCCTGGAACCCCTTCAAATGCCCCACACAATTTGGCCCTCTCTGCTTTCCTGCGCACGCTATCCTCAAAAGCACCTTTTTTCACTTTCGGCGCTGTTTGGAGCAAAAAAGACAAACGTCCAGCTTTTGCTGCCACAGCAAAGGTGCCAGCGGGGAAAAGTGATGCTGGTCCTCACTGCCTCCTGGAACCCCTTCAAATGCCCCAGACAATTTGGCCCTCTCTGCTTTCCTGCGCACTCTATCCTCAAAAGCACCTTTTTTCACTTTCGGCGCTGTTTGGAGCAAAAAAGACAAACGTCCAGCTTTTGCTGCCACAGCAAAGGTGCCAGCGGGGAAAAGTGATGCTGCTTCTCACTGCCTCCTGGAACCCCTTCAAATGCCCCAGACAATTTGGCCCTCTCTGCTTTACTGCGCACTCTATCCTCAAAAGCACCTTTTTTCACTTTCGGCGCTGTTTGGAGCAAAAAAGACAAACGTCCAGCTTTTGCTGCCACAGCAAAGGTGCCAGCGGGGAAAAGTGATGCTGGTCCTCACTGCCTCCTGGAACCCCTTCAAATGCCCCAGACAATTTGGCCCTCTCTGCTTTCCTGCGCACGCTATCCTCAAAAGCACCTTTTTTCACTTTCGGCGCTGTTTAGAGCAAAAAAGACAAACGTCCAGCTTTTGCTGCCACAGCAAATGTGCCAGCAGGGAAAAGTGATGCTGGTCCTCACTGCCTCCTGGAACCCCTTCAAATGCCCCACACAATTTGGCCCTCTCTGCTTTCCTGCGCACGCTATCCTCAAAAGCACCTTTTTTCACTTTCGGCGCTGTTTGGAGCAAAAAAGACAAACGTCCAGCTTTTGCTGCCACAGCAAAGGTGCCAGTGGGGAAAAGTGATGCTGCTTCTCACTGCCTCCTGGAACCCCTTCAAATGCCCCAGACAATTTGGCCCTCTCTGCTTTCCTGCTCACTCTATCCTCAAAAGCACCTTTTTTCACTTTCGGCGCTGTTTAGAGCAAAAAAGACAAACGTCCAGCTTTTGCTGCCACAGCAAAGGTGCCAGTGGGGAAAAGTGATGCTGGTCCTCACTGCCTCCTGGAACCCCTTCAAATGCCCCAGACAATTTGGCCCTCTCTGCTTTCCTGAAAAGTCTATCCTCAAAAGCACCTTTTTTCACTTTCGGCGCTGTTTGGAGCAAAAAAGACAAACGTCCAGCTTTTGCTGCCACAGCAAAGGTGCCAGCGGGGAAAAGTGATGCTGGTCCTCACTGCCTCCTGGAACCCCTTCAAATGCCCCAGACAATTTGGCCCTCCCTGCTTTCCTGCGCACTCTATCCTCAAAAGCACCTTTTTTCACTTTCGGCGCTGTTTGGAGCAAAAAAGACAAACGTCCAGCTTTTGCTGCCACAGCAAAGGTGCCAGCGGGGAAAAGTGATGCTGCTTCTCACTGCCTCCTGGAACCCCTTCAAATGCCCCAGACAATTTGGCCCTCTCTGCTTTCCTGCGCACGCTATCCTCAAATGCACCTTTTTTCACTTTCGGCGCTGTTTGGAGCAAAAAAGACAAACGTCCAGCTTTTGCTGCCACAGCAAAGGTGCCAGCGGGGAAAAGTGATGCTGCTTCTCACTGCCTCCTGGAACCCCTTCAAATGCCCCAGACAATTTGGCCCTCTCTGCTTTCCTGCTCACTTTATCCTCAAAAGCACCTTTTTTCACTTTCGGCGCTGTTTGGAGCAAAAAAGACAAACGTCCAGCTTTTGCTGCCACAGCAAAGGTGCCAGTGGGGAAAAGTGATGCTGGTCCTCACTGCCTCCTGGAACCCCTTCAAATGCCCCAGACAATTTGGCCCTCTCTGCTTTCCTGCTCACTCTATCCTCAAAAGCACCTTTTTTCACTTTCGGCGCTGTTTGGAGCAAAAAAGACAAACGTCCAGCTTTTGCTGCCACAGCAAAGGTGCCAGCGGGGAAAAGTGATGCTGGTCCTCACTGCCTCCTGGAACCCCTTCAAATGCCCCAGACAATTTGGCCCTCTCTGCTTTCCTGCGCACGCTATCATCAAAAGCACCTTTTTTCACTTTCGGCGCTGTTTGGAGCAAAAAAGACAAACGTCCAGCTTTTGCTGCCACAGCAAAGGTGCCAGCAGGGAAAAGTGATGCTGGTCCTCACTGCCTCCTGGAACCCCTTCAAATGCCCCACACAATTTGGCCCTCTCTGCTTTCCTGCGCACTCTATCCTCAAAAGCACCTTTTTTAACTTTCGGCGCTGTTTGGAGCAAAAAAGACAAACGTCCAGCTTTTGCTGCCACAGCAAAGGTGCCAGCGGGGAAAAGTGATGCTGGTCCTCACTGCCTCCTGGAACCCCTTCAAATGCCCCACACAATTTGGCCCTCTCTGCTTTCCTGAAAAGTCTATCCTCAAAAGCACCTTTTTTCACTTTCGGCGCTGTTTGGAGCAAAAAAGACAAACGTCCAGCTTTTGCTGCCACAGCAAAGGTGCCAGCGGGGAAAAGTGATGCTGGTCCTCACTGCCTCCTGGAACCCCTTCAAATGCCCCACACAATTTGGCCCTCTCTGCTTTCCTGCGCACTCTATCCTCAAAAGCACCTTTTTTCACTTTCGGCGCTGTTTGGAGCAAAAAAGACAAACGTCCAGCTTTTGCTGCCACAGCAAAGGTGCCAGCGGGGAAAAGTGATGCTGCTTCTCACTGCCTCCTGGAACCCCTTCAAATGCCCCAGACAATTTGGCCCTCTCTGCTTTCCTGCGCACGCTATCCTCAAAAGCACCTTTTTTCACTTTCGGCGCTGTTTGGAGCAAAAAAGACAAACGTCCAGCTTTTGCTGCCACAGCAAAGGTGCCAGCGGGGAAAAGTGATGCTGCTTCTCACTGCCTCCTGGAACCCCTTCAAATGCCCCAGACAATTTGGCCCTCTCTGCTTTCCTGCGCACGCTATCCTCAAAAGCACCTTTTTTCACTTTCGGCGCTGTTTGGAGCAAAAAAGACAAACGTCCAGCTTTTGCTGCCACAGCAAAGGTGCCAGCGGGGAAAAGTGATGCTGCTTCTCACTGCCTCCTGGAACCCCTTCAAATGCCCCACACAATTTGGCCCTCTCTGCTTTCCTGCGCACGCTATCCTCAAATGCACCTTTTTTCACTTTCGGCGCTGTTTGGAGCAAAAAAGACAAACGTCCAGCTTTTGCTGCCACAGCAAAGGTGCCAGCGGGGAAAAGTGATGCTGCTTCTCACTGCCTCCTGGAACCCCTTCAAATGCCCCAGACAATTTGGCCCTCTCTGCTTTCCTGCGCACGCTATCCTCAAAAGCACCTTTTTTCACTTTCGGCGCTGTTTGGAGCAAAAAAGACAAACGTCCAGCTTTTGCTGCCACAGCAAAGGTGCCAGCGGGGAAAAGTGATGCTGGTCCTCACTGCCTCCTGGAACCCCTTCAAATGCCCCAGACAATTTGGCCCTCTCTGCTTTCCTGCGCACGCTATCCTCAAAAGCACCTTTTTTCACTTTCGGCGCTGTTTGGAGCAAAAAAGACAAACGTCCAGCTTTTGCTGCCACAGCAAAGGTGCCAGCGGGGAAAAGTGATGCTGGTCCTCACTGCCTCCTGGAACCCCTTCAAATGCCCCAGACAATTTGGCCCTCTCTGCTTTCCTGCGCACGCTATCCTCAAATGCACCTTTTTTCACTTTCGGCGCTGTTTGGAGCAAAAAAGACAAACGTCCAGCTTTTGCTGCCACAGCAAAGGTGCCAGCGGGGAAAAGTGATGCTGGTCCTCACTGCCTCCTGGAACCCCTTCAAATGCCCCAGACAATTTGGCCCTCTCTGCTTTCCTGCGCACTCTATCCTCAAAAGCACCTTTTTTCACTTTCGGCGCTGTTTGGAGCAAAAAAGACAAACGTCCAGCTTTTGCTGCCACAGCAAAGGTGCCAGCGGGGAAAAGTGATGCTGCTTCTCACTGCCTCCTGGAACCCCTTCAAATGCCCCAGACAATTTGGCCCTCTCTGCTTTACTGCGCACTCTATCCTCAAAAGCACCTTTTTTCACTTTCGGCGCTGTTTGGAGCAAAAAAGACAAACGTCCAGCTTTTGCTGCCACAGCAAAGGTGCCAGCAGGGAAAAGTGATGCTGGTCCTCACTGCCTCCTGGAACCCCTTCAAATGCCCCACACAATTTGCCCCTCTCTGCTTTCCTGCGCACGCTATCCTCAAAAGCACCTTTTTTCACTTTCGGCGCTGTTTGGAGCAAAAAAGACAAACGTCCAGCTTTTGCTGCCACAGCAAAGGTGCCAGTGGGGAAAAGTGATGCTGGTCCTCACTGCCTCCTGGAAGCCCTTCAAATGCCCCAGACAATTTGGCCCTCTCTGCTTTCCTGCGCACGCTATCCTCAAAAGCACCTTTTTTCACTTTCGGCGCTGTTTGGAGCAAAAAAGACAAACGTCCAGCTTTTGCTGCCACAGCAAAGGTGCCAGCGGGGAAAAGTGATGCTGCTTCTCACTGCCTCCTGGAACCCCTTCAAATGCCCCACACAATTTGGCCCTCTCTGCTTTCCTGAAAAGTCTATCCTCAAAAGCACCTTTTTTCACTTTCGGCGCTGTTTGGAGCAAAAAAGACAAACGTCCAGCTTTTGCTGCCACAGCAAAGGTGCCAGCGGGGAAAAGTGATGCTGGTCCTCACTGCCTCCTGGAACCCCTTCAAATGCCCCAGACAATTTGGCCCTCTCTGCTTTCCTGCGCACTCTATCCTCAAAAGCACCTTTTTTCACTTTCGGCGCTGTTTGGAGCAAAAAAGACAAACGTCCAGCTTTTGCTGCCACAGCAAAGGTGCCAGCGGGGAAAAGTGATGCTGCTTCTCACTGCCTCCTGGAACCCCTTCAAATGCCCCACACAATTTGGCCCTCTCTGCTTTCCTGCGCACGCTATCCTCAAATGCACCTTTTTTCACTTTCGGCGCTGTTTGGAGCAAAAAAGACAAACGTCCAGCTTTTGCTGCCACAGCAAAGGTGCCAGTGGGGAAAAGTGATGCTGCTTCTCACTGCCTCCTGGAACCCCTTCAAATGCCCCACACAATTTGGCCCTCTCTGCTTTCCTGCGCACGCTATCGTCAAATGCACCTTTTTTCACTTTCGGCGCTGTTTGGAGCAAAAAAGACAAACGTCCAGCTTTTGCTGCCACAGCAAAGGTGCCAGTGGGGAAAAGTGATGCTGGTCCTCACTGCCTCCTGGAACCCCTTCAAATGCCCCAGACAATTTGGCCCTCTCTGCTTTCCTGCTCACTCTATCCTCAAAAGCACCTTTTTTCACTTTCGGCGCTGTTTGGAGCAAAAAAGACAAACGTCCAGCTTTTGCTGCCACAGCAAAGGTGCCAGCGGGGAAAAGTGATGCTGGTCCTCACTGCCTCCTGGAACCCCTTCAAATGCCCCAGACAATTTGGCCCTCTCTGCTTTCCTGCGCACGCTATCCTCAAATGCACCTTTTTTCACTTTCGGCGCTGTTTGGAGCAAAAAAGACAAACGTCCAGCTTTTGCTGCCACAGCAAAGGTGCCAGCGGGGAAAAGTGATGCTGGTCCTCACTGCCTCCTGGAACCCCTTCAAATGCCCCAGACAATTTGGCCCTCTCTGCTTTCCTGCGCACTCTATCCTCAAAAGCACCTTTTTTCACTTTCGGCGCTGTTTGGAGCAAAAAAGACAAACGTCCAGCTTTTGCTGCCACAGCAAAGGTGCCAGCGGGGAAAAGTGATGCTGGTCCTCACTGCCTCCTGGAACCCCTTCAAATGCCCCACACAATTTGGCCCTCTCTGCTTTCCTGAAAAGTCTGTCCTCAAAAGCACCTTTTTTCACTTTCGGCGCTGTTTGGACCAAAAAAGACAAATGTCCAGCTTTTGCTGCCACAGCAAAGGTGCCAGCGGGGAAAAGTGATGCTGGTCCTCACTGCCTCCTGGAACCCCTTCAAATGCCCCAGACAATTTGGCTCTCTCTGCTTTCCTGCGCACTCTATCCTCAAATGCACCTTTTTTCACTTTCGGCGCTGTTTGGAGCAAAAAAGACAAACGTCCAGCTTTTGCTGCCACAGCAAAGGTGCCAGCGGGGAAAAGTGATGCTGCTTCTCACTGCCTCCTGGAACCCCTTCAAATGCCCCAGACAATTTGGCCCTCTCTGCTTTCCTGCGCACGCTATCCTCAAATGCACCTTTTTTCACTTTCGGCGCTGTTTGGAGCAAAAAAGACAAACGTCCAACTTTTGCTGCCACAGCAAAGGTGCCAGTGGGGAAAAGTGATGCTGCTTCTCACTGCCTCCTGGAACCCCTTCAAATGCCCCAGACAATTTGGCCCTCTCTGCTTTCCTGCTCACTCTATCCTCAAAAGCACCTTTTTTCACTTTCGGCGCTGTTTGGAGCAAAAAAGACAAACGTCCAGCTTTTGCTGCCACAGCAAAGGTGCCAGTGGGGAAAAGTGATGCTGCTTCTCACTGCCTCCTGGAACCCCTTCAAATGCCCCAGACAATTTGGCCCTCTCTGCTTTCCTGCGCACTCTATCCTCAAAAGCACCTTTTTTCACTTTCGGCGCTGTTTGGAGCAAAAAAGACAAACGTCCAGCTTTTGCTGCCACAGCAAAGGTGCCAGCGGGGAAAAGTGATGCTGGTCCTCACTGCCTCCTGGAACCCCTTCAAATGCCCCAGACAATTTGGCCCTCTCTGCTTTCCTGCGCACGCTATCCTCAAAAGCACCTTTTTTCACTTTCGGCGCTGTTTGGAGCAAAAAAGACAAACGTCCAGCTTTTGCTGCCACAGCAAAGGTGCCAGCGGGGAAAAGTGATGCTGGTCCTCACTGCCTCCTGGAACCCCTTCAAATGCCCCACACAATTTGGCCCTCTCTGCTTTCCTGTGCACTCTATCCTCAAAAGCACATTTTTTCACTTTCGGCGCTGTTTGGAGCAAAAAAGACAAACGTCCAGCTTTTGCTGCCACAGCAAAGGTGCCAGCGGGGAAAAGTGATGCTGGTCCTCACTGCCTCCTGGAACCCCTTCAAATGCCCCACACAATTTGGCCCTCTCTGCTTTCCTGAAAAGTCTATCCTCAAAAGCACCTTTTTTCACTTTCGGCGCTGTTTGGAGCAAAAAAGACAAACGTCCAGCTTTTGCTGCCACAGCAAAGGTGCCAGTGGGGAAAAGTGATGCTGCTTCTCACTGCCTCCTGGAACCCCTTCAAATGCCCCAGACAATTTGGCCCTCTCTGCTTTCCTGCGCACTCTATCCTCAAAAGCACCTTTTTTCACTTTCGGCGCTGTTTGGAGCAAAAAAGACAAACGTCCAGCTTTTGCTGCCACAGCAAAGGTGCCAGCGGGGAAAAGTGATGCTGGTCCTCACTGCCTCCTGGAACCCCTTCAAATGCCCCAGACAATTTGGCCCTCTCTGCTTTCCTGCGCACGCTATCCTCAAAAGCACCTTTTTTCACTTTCGGCGCTGTTTGGAGCAAAAAAGACAAACGTCCAGCTTTTGCTGCCACAGCAAAGGTGCCAGCGGGGAAAAGTGATGCTGGTCCTCACTGCCTCCTGGAACCCCTTCAAATGCCCCACACAATTTGGCCCTCTCTGCTTTCCTGTGCACTCTATCCTCAAAAGCACATTTTTTCACTTTCGGCGCTGTTTGGAGCAAAAAAGACAAACGTCCAGCTTTTGCTGCCACAGCAAAGGTGCCAGCGGGGAAAAGTGATGCTGGTCCTCACTGCCTCCTGGAACCCCTTCAAATGCCCCACACAATTTGGCCCTCTCTGCTTTCCTGAAAAGTCTATCCTCAAAAGCACCTTTTTTCACTTTCGGCGCTGTTTGGAGCAAAAAAGACAAACGTCCAGCTTTTGCTGCCACAGCAAAGGTGCCAGCGGGGAAAAGTGATGCTGGTCCTCACTGCCTCCTGGAACCCCTTCAAATGCCCCAGACAATTTGGCCCTCTCTGCTTTCCTGCGCACGCTATCCTCAAAAGCACCTTTTTTCACTTTCGGCACTGTTTGGAGCAAAAAAGACAAACGTCCAGCTTTTGCTGCCACAGCAAAGGTGCCAGCGGGGAAAAGTGATGCTGCTTCTCACTGCCTCCTGGAACCCCTTCAAATGCCCCAGACAATTTGGCCCTCTCTGCTTTCCTGCGCACGCTATCCTCAAATGCACCTTTTTTCACTTTCGGCGCTGTTTGGAGCAAAAAAGACAAACGTCCAGCTTTTGCTGCCACAGCAAAGGTGCCAGCGGGGAAAAGTGATGCTGCTTCTCACTGCCTCCTGGAACCCCTTCAAATGCCCCAGACAATTTGGCCCTCTCTGCTTTCCTGCTCACTCTATCCTCAAAAGCACCTTTTTTCACTTTCGGCGCTGTTTGGAGCAAAAAAGACAAACGTCCAGCTTTTGCTGCCACAGCAAAGGTGCCAGCGGGGAAAAGTGATGCTGGTCCTCACTGCCTCCTGGAACCCCTTCAAATGCCCCAGACAATTTGGCCCTCTCTGCTTTCCTGAAAAGTCTATCCTCAAAAGCACCTTTTTTCACTTTCGGCGCTGTTTGGAGCAAAAAAGACAAACGTCCAGCTTTTGCTGCCACAGCAAAGGTGCCAGCGGGGAAAAGTGATGCTGGTCCTCACTGCCTCCTGGAACCCCTTCAAATGCCCCAGACAATTTGGCCCTCTCTGCTTTCCTGCGCACGCTATCCTCAAAAGCACCTTTTTTCACTTTCGGCGCTGTTTGGAGCAAAAAAGACAAACGTCCAGCTTTTGCTGCCACAGCAAAGGTGCCAGCGGGGAAAAGTGATGCTGCTTCTCACTGCCTCCTGGAACCCCTTCAAATGCCCCACACAATTTGGCCCTCTCTGCTTTCCTGCGCACTCTATCCTCAAAAGCACCTTTTTTCACTTTCGGCGCTGTTTGGAGCAAAAAAGACAAACGTCCAGCTTTTGCTGCCACAGCAAAGGTGCCAGCGGGGAAAAGTGATGCTGCTTCTCACTGCCTCCTGGAACCCCTTCAAATGCCCCACACAATTTGGCCCTCTCTGCTTTCCTGCGCACGCTATCCTCAAATGCACCTTTTTTCACTTTCGGCGCTGTTTGGAGCAAAAAAGACAAACGTCCAGCTTTTGCTGCCACAGCAAAGGTGCCAGCGGGGAAAAGTGATGCTGCTTCTCACTGCCTCCTGGAACCCCTTCAAATGCCCCAGACAATTTGGCCCTCTCTGCTTTCCTGCGCACGCTATCCTCAAAAGCACCTTTTTTCACTTTCGGCGCTGTTTGGAGCAAAAAAGACAAACGTCCAGCTTTTGCTGCCACAGCAAAGGTGCCAGCGGGGAAAAGTGATGCTGGTCCTCACTGCCTCCTGGAACCCCTTCAAATGCCCCAGACAATTTGGCCCTCTCTGCTTTCCTGCGCACTCTATCCTCAAAAGCACCTTTTTTCACTTTCGGCGCTGTTTGGAGCAAAAAAGACAAACGTCCAGCTTTTGCTGCCACAGCAAAGGTGCCAGCGGGGAAAAGTGATGCTGGTCCTCACTGCCTCCTGGAACCCCTTCAAATGCCCCAGACAATTTGGCCCTCTCTGCTTTCCTGCGCACGCTATCCTCAAATGCACCTTTTTTCACTTTCGGCGCTGTTTGGAGCAAAAAAGACAAACGTCCAGCTTTTGCTGCCACAGCAAATGTGCCAGCGGGGAAAAGTGATGCTGGTCCTCACTGCCTCCTGGAACCCCTTCAAATGCCCCAGACAATTTGGCCCTCTCTGCTTTCCTGCGCACTCTATCCTCAAAAGCACCTTTTTTCACTTTCGGCGCTGTTTGGAGCAAAAAAGACAAACGTCCAGCTTTTGCTGCCACAGCAAAGGTGCCAGCGGGGAAAAGTGATGCTGCTTCTCACTGCCTCCTGGAACCCCTTCAAATGCCCCAGACAATTTGGCCCTCTCTGCTTTCCTGCGCACTCTATCCTCAAAAGCACCTTTTTTCACTTTCGGCGCTGTTTGGAGCAAAAAAGACAAACGTCCAGCTTTTGCTGCCACAGCAAAGGTGCCAGCGGGGAAAAGTGATGCTGGTCCTCACTGCCTCCTGGAACCCCTTCAAATGCCCCAGACAATTTGGCCCTCTCTGCTTTCCTGCGCACGCTATCCTCAAAAGCACCTTTTTTCACTTTCGGCGCTGTTTGGAGCAAAAAAGACAAACGTCCAGCTTTTGCTGCCACAGCAAAGGTGCCAGCAGGGAAAAGTGATGCTGGTCCTCACTGCCTCCTGGAACCCCTTCAAATGCCCCACACAATTTGGCCCTCTCTGCTTTCCTGCGCACTCTATCCTCAAAAGCACCTTTTTTCACTTTCGGCGCTGTTTGGAGCAAAAAAGAAAAACGTCCAGCTTTTGATGCCACAGCAAAGGTGCCAGCGGGGAAAAGTGATGCTGGTCCTCACTGCCTCCTGGAACCCCTTCAAATGCCCCACACAATTTGGCCCTCTCTGCTTTCCTGCGCACGCTATCCTCAAATGCACCTTTTTTCACTTTCGGCGCTGTTTGGAGCAAAAAAGACAAACGTCCAGCTTTTGCTGCCACAGCAAAGGTGCCAGCGGGGAAAAGTGATGCTGGTCCTCACTGCCTCCTGGAACCCCTTCAAATGCCCCAGACAATTTGGCCCTCTCTGCTTTCCTGCGCACGCTATCCTCAAAAGCACCTTTTTTCACTTTCGGCGCTGTTTGGAGCAAAAAAGACAAACGTCCAGCTTTTGCTGCCACAGCAAAGGTGCCAGCAGGGAAAAGTGATGCTGGTCCTCACTGCCTCCTGGAACCCCTTCAAATGCCCCACACAATTTGGCCCTCTCTGCTTTCCTGCGCACTCTATCCTCAAAAGCACCTTTTTTCACTTTCGGCGCTGTTTGGAGCAAAAAAGAAAAACGTCCAGCTTTTGATGCCACAGCAAAGGTGCCAGCGGGGAAAAGTGATGCTGGTCCTCACTGCCTCCTGGAACCCCTTCAAATGCCCCACACAATTTGGCCCTCTCTGCTTTCCTGCGCACGCTATCCTCAAATGCACCTTTTTTCACTTTCGGCGCTGTTTGGAGCAAAAAAGACAAACGTCCAGCTTTTGCTGCCACAGCAAAGGTGCCAGCGGGGAAAAGTGATGCTGCTTCTCACTGCCTCCTGGAACCCCTTCAAATGCCCCAGACAATTTGGCCCTCTCTGCTTTCCTGCGCACTCTATCCTCAAAAGCACCTTTTTTCACTTTCGGCGCTGTTTGGAGCAAAAAAGACAAACGTCCAGCTTTTGCTGCCACAGCAAAGGTGCCAGTGGGGAAAAGTGATACTGGTCCTCACTGCCTCCTGGAACCCCTTCAAATGCCCCAGACAATTTGGCCCTCTCTGCTTTCCTGCGCAAGCTATCCTCAAAAGCACCTTTTTTCACTTTTGGCGCTGTTTGGAGCAAAAAAGACAAACGTCCAGCTTTTGCTGCCACAGCAAAGGTGCCAGCGGGGAAAAGTGATGCTGGTCCTCACTGCCTCCTGGAACCCCTTCAAATGCCCCAGACAATTTGGCCCTCTCTGCTTTCCTGAAAAGTCTAACCTCAAAAGCACCTTTTTTCATTTTTGGCGCTGTTTGGAGCAAAAAAGACAAACGTCCAGCTTTTGCTGCCACAGCAAAGGTGCCAGCGGGAAAAGTGATGCTGGTCCTCACTGCCTCCTGGAACCCCTTCAAATGCCCCAGACAATTTGGCCCTCTCTGCTTTCCTGCGCACTCTATCCTCAAAAGCACCTTTTTTCACTTTTTGCGCTGTTTGGAGCAAAAAAGACAAACGTCCAGCTTTTGCTGCCACAGCAAAGGTGCCAGCGGGGAAAAGTGATGCTGGTCCTCACTGCCTCCTGGAACCCCTTCAAATGCCCCACACAATTTGGCCCTCTCTGCTTTCCTGCGCACGCTATCCTCAAATGCACCTTTTTTCACTTTCGGCGCTGTTTGGAGCAAAAAAGACAAACATCCAGCTTTTGCTGCCACAGCAAAGGTGCCAGCGGGGAAAAGTGATGCTGGTCCTCACTGCCTCCTGGAACCCCTTCAAATGCCCCAGACAATTTGGCCCTCTCTGCTTTCCTGAAAAGTCTATCCTCAAAAGCACCTTTTTTCACTTTCGGCGCTGTTTGGAGCAAAAAAGACAAACGTCCAGCTTTTGCTGCCACAGCAAAGGTGCCAGCGGGGAAAAGTGATGCTGCTTCTCACTGCCTCCTGGAACCCCTTCAAATGCCCCAGACAATTTGGCCCTCTCTGCTTTACTGCGCACTCTATCCTCAAAAGCACCTTTTTTCACTTTCGGCGCTGTTTGGAGCAAAAAAGACAAACGTCCAGCTTTTGCTGCCACAGCAAAGGTGCCAGCGGGGAAAAGTGATGCTGCTTCTCACTGCCTCCTGGAACCCCTTCAAATGCCCCAGACAATTTGGCCCTCTCTGCTTTCCTGCGCACGCTATCCTCAAAAGCACCTTTTTTCACTTTCGGCGCTGTTTGGAGCAAAAAAGACAAACGTCCAGCTTTTGCTGCCACAGCAAAGGTGCCAGCGGGGAAAAGTGATGCTGGTCCTCACTGCCTCCTGGAACCCCTTCAAATGCCCCACACAATTTGGCCCTCTCTGCTTTCCTGCGCACGCTATCCTCAAATGCACCTTTTTTCACTTTCGGCGCTGTTTGGAGCAAAAAAGACAAACGTCCAGCTTTTGCTGCCACAGCAAAGGTGCCAGTGGGGAAAAGTGATGCTGCTTCTCACTGCCTCCTGGAACCCCTTCAAATGCCCCAGACAATTTGGCCCTCTCTGCTTTCCTGCTCACTCTATCCTCAAAAGCACCTTTTTTCACTTTCGGCGCTGTTTGGAGCAAAAAAGACAAACGTCCAGCTTTTGCTGCCACAGCAAAGGTGCCAGCGGGGAAAAGTGATGCTGGTCCTCACTGCCTCCTGGAACCCCTTCAAATGCCCCAGACAATTTGGCCCTCTCTGCTTTCCTGCGCACGCTATCCTCAAATGCACCTTTTTTCACTTTCGGCGCTGTTTAGAGCAAAAAAGACAAACGTCCAGCTTTTGCTGCCACAGCAAAGGTGCCAGCGGGGAAAAGTGATGCTGGTCCTCACTGCCTCCTGGAACCCCTTCAAATGCCCCACACAATTTGGCCCTCTCTGCTTTCCTGCGCACGCTATCCTCAAATGCACCTTTTTTCACTTTTGGCGCTGTTTGGAGCAAAAAAGACAAACGTCCAGCTTTTGCTGCCACAGCAAAGGTGCCAGTGGGGAAAAGTGATGCTGCTTCTCACTGCCTCCTGGAACCCCTTCAAATGCCCCAGACAATTTGGCCCTCTCTGCTTTCCTGCTCACTCTATCCTCAAAAGCACCTTTTTTTCACTTTCGGCGCTGTTTGGAGCAAAAAAGACAAACGTCCAGCTTTTGCTGCCACAGCAAAGGTGCCAGCGGGGAAAAGTGATGCTGGTCCTCACTGCCTCCTGGAACCCCTTCAAATGCCCCACACAATTTGGCCCTCTCTGCTTTCCTGAAAAGTCTATCCTCAAAAGCACCTTTTTTCACTTTCGGCGCTGTTTGGAGCAAAAAAGACAAACGTCCAGCTTTTGCTGCCACAGCAAAGGTGCCAGCGGGGAAAAGTGATGCTGGTCCTCACTGCCTCCTGGAACCCCTTCAAATGCCCCAGACAATTTGGCCCTCTCTGCTTTCCTGCGCACGCTATCCTCAAAAGCACCTTTTTTCACTTTCGGCGCTGTTTGGAGCAAAAAAGACAAACGTCCAGCTTTTGCTGCCACAGCAAAGGTGCCAGCGGGGAAAAGTGATGCTGGTCCTCACTGCCTCCTGGAACCCCTTCAAATGCCCCACACAATTTGGCCCTCTCTGCTTTCCTGCGCACGCTATCCTCAAAAGCACCTTTTTTCACTTTCGGCGCTGTTTGGAGCAAAAAGACAAACGTCCAGCTTTTGCTGCCACAGCAAAGGTGCCAGCGGGGAAAAGTGATGCTGCTTCTCACTGCCTCCTGGAACCCCTTCAAATGCCCCACACAATTTGGCCCTCTCTGCTTTCCTGCGCACGCTATCCTCAAATGCACCTTTTTTCACTTTCGGCGCTGTTTGGAGCAAAAAAGACAAACGTCCAGCTTTTGCTGCCACAGCAAAGGTGCCAGCGGGGAAAGTGATGCTGCTTCTCACTGCCTCCTGGAACCCCTTCAAATGCCCCAGACAATTTGGCCCTCTCTGCTTTCCTGCGCACTCTATCCTCAAAAGCACCTTTTTTCACTTTCGGCGCTGTTTGGAGCAAAAAAGACAAACGTCCAGCTTTTGCTGCCACAGCAAAGGTGCCAGCGGGGAAAAGTGATGCTGGTCCTCACTGCCTCCTGGAACCCCTTCAAATGCCCCAGACAATTTGGCCCTCTCTGCTTTCCTGAAAAGTCTATCCTCAAAAGCACCTTTTTTCACTTTCGGCGCTGTTTGGAGCAAAAAAGACAAACGTCCAGCTTTTGCTGCCACAGCAAAGGTGCCAGCGGGGAAAAGTGATGCTGGTCCTCACTGCCTCCTGGAACCCCTTCAAATGCCCCAGACAATTTGGCCCTCTCTGCTTTCCTGCGCACTCTATCCTCAAAAGCACCTTTTTTCACTTTCGGCGCTGTTTGGAGCAAAAAAGACAAACGTCCAGCTTTTGCTGCCACAGCAAGGTGCCAGCGGGGAAAGTGATGCTGCTTCTCACTGCCTCCTGGAACCCCTTCAAATGCCCCAGACAATTTGGCCCTCTCTGCTTTCCTGCGCACGCTATCCTCAAAAGCACATTTTTTCACTTTCGGCGCTGTTTGGAGCAAAAAAGACAACGTCCAGCTTTTGCTGCCACAGCAAAGGTGCCAGCGTGGAAAAGTGATGCTGGTCCTCACTGCCTCCTGGAACCCCTTCAAATGCCCCAGACAATTTGGCCCTCTCTGCTTTCCTGCGCACTCTATCCTCAAAAGCACCTTTTTTCACTTTCGGCGCTGTTTGGAGCAAAAAAGACAAACGTCCAGCTTTTGCTGCCACAGCAAAGGTGCCAGCGGGGAAAAGTGATGCCGGTCCTCACTGCCTCCTGGAACCCCTTCAAATGCCCCAGACAATTTGGCCCTCTCTGCTTTCCTGAAAAGTCTATCCTCAAAAGCACCTTTTTTCACTTTCGGCGCTGTTTGGAGCAAAAAAGACAAACGTCCAGCTTTTGCTGCCACAGCAAAGGTGCCAGCGGGGAAAAGTGATGCTGCTTCTCACTGCCTCCTGGAACCCCTTCAAATGCCCCAGACAATTTGGCCCTCTCTGCTTTCCTGCGCACGCTATCCTCAAATGCACCTTTTTTCACTTTCGGCGCTGTTTGGAGAAAAAAAGACAAACGTCCAGCTTTTGCTGCCACAGCAAAGGTGCCAGCGGGGAAAAGTGATGCTGGTCCTCACTGCCTCCTGGAACCCCTTCAAATGCCCCAGACAATTTGGCCCTCTCTGCTTTCCTGTGCACTCTATCCTCAAAAGCACCTTTTTTCACTTTCGGCGCTGTTTGGAGCAAAAAAGACAAACGTCCAGCTTTTGCTGCCACAGCAAAGGTGCCAGCGGGGAAAAGTGATGCTGGTCCTCACTGCCTCCTGGAACCCCTTCAAATGCCCCACACAATTTGGCCCTCTCTGCTTTCCTGCGCACGCTATCCTCAAAAGCACCTTTTTTCACTTTCGGCGCTGTTTGGAGCAAAAAAGACAAACGTCCAGCTTTTGCTGCCACAGCAAAGGTGCCAGCGGGGAAAAGTGATGCTGGTCCTCACTGCCTCCTGGAAGCCCTTCAAATGCCCCACACAATTTGGCCCTCTCTGCTTTCCTGCGCACGCTATCCTCAAAAGCACCTTTTTTCACTTTCGGCGCTGTTTGGAGCAAAAAAGACAAACATCCAGCTTTTGCTGCCACAGCAAAGGTGCCAGTGGGGAAAAGTGATGCTGCTTCTCACTGCCTCCTGGAACCCCTTCAAATGCCCCAGACAATTTGGCCCTCTCTGCTTTCCTGCTCACTCTATCCTCAAAAGCACCTTTTTTCACTTTCGGCGCTGTTTGGAGCAAAAAGACAAACGTCCAGCTTTTGCTGCCACAGCAAAGGTGCCAGCGGGGAAAAGTGATGCTGGTCCTCACTGCCTCCTGGAACCCCTTCAAATGCCCCAGACAATTTGGCCCTCTCTGCTTTCCTGAAAAGTCTAACCTCAAAAGCACCTTTTTTTCACTTTCGGCGCTGTTTGGAGCAAAAAAGACAAACGTCCAGCTTTTGCTGCCACAGCAAAGGTGCCAGCGGGGAAAAGTGATGCTGGTCCTCACTGCCTCCTGGAACCCCTTCAAATGCCCCAGACAATTTGGCCCTCTCTGCTTTCCTGAAAAGTCTATCCTCAAAAGCACCTTTTTTCACTTTCGACGCTGTTTGGAGCAAAAAAGACAAACGTCCAGCTTTTGCTGCCACAGCAAAGGTGCCAGCGGGGAAAAGTGATGCTGGTCCTCACTGCCTCCTGGAACCCCTTCAAATGCCCCAGACAATTTGGCCCTCTCTGCTTTCCTGCGCACGCTATCCTCAAAAGCACCTTTTTTCACTTTCGGCGCTGTTTGGAGCAAAAAAGACAAACGTCCAGCTTTTGCTGCCACAGCAAAGGTGCCAGCGGGGAAAAGTGATGCTGGTCCTCACTGCCTCCTGGAACCCCTTCAAATGCCCCACACAATTTGGCCCTCTCTGCTTTCCTGAAAAGTCTATCCTCAAAAGCACCTTTTTTCACTTTCGGCGCTGTTTGGAGCAAAAAAGACAAACGTCCAGCTTTTGCTGCCACAGCAAAGGTGCCAGCGGGGAAAAGTGATGCTGCTTCTCACTGCCTCCTGGAACCCCTTCAAATGCCCCAGACAATTTGGCCCTCTCTGCTTTCCTGCGCACGCTATCCTCAAATGCACCTTTTTTCACTTTCGGCGCTGTTTGGAGCAAAAAAGACAAACGTCCAGCTTTTGCTGCCACAGCAAAGGTGCCAGCGGGGAAAAGTGATGCTGCTTCTCACTGCCTCCTGGAACCCCTTCAAATGCCCCAGACAATTTGGCCCTCTCTGCTTTCCTGCGCACTCTATCCTCAAAAGCACCTTTTTTCACTTTCGGCGCTGTTTGGAGCAAAAAAGACAAACGTCCAGCTTTTGCTGCCACAGCAAAGGTGCCAGCGGGGAAAAGTGATGCTGGTCCTCACTGCCTCCTGGAACCCCTTCAAATGCCCCAGACAATTTGGCCCTCTCTGCTTTCCTGAAAAGTCTATCCTCAAAAGCACCTTTTTTCACTTTCGGCGCTGTTTGGAGCAAAAAAGAAAAACGTCCAGCTTTTGCTGCCACAGCAAAGGTGCCAGCGGGGAAAAGTGATGCTGCTTCTCACTGCCTCCTGGAACCCCTTCAAATGCCCCAGACAATTTGACCCTCTCTGCTTTCCTGCTCACTCTATCCTCAAAAGCACCTTTTTTCACTTTCGGCGCTGTTTGGAGCAAAAAAGACAAACGTCCAGCTTTTGCTGCCACAGCAAAGGTGCCAGCGGGGAAAAGTGATGCTGGTCCTCACTGCCTCCTGGAACCCCTTCAAATGCCCCAGACAATTTGGCCCTCTCTGCTTTCCTGCGCACGCTATCCTCAAAAGCACCTTTTTTCACTTTCGGCGCTGTTTGGAGCAAAAAAGACAAACGTCCAGCTTTTGCTGCCACAGCAAAGGTGCCAGTGGGGAAAAGTGATGCTGCTTCTCACTGCCTCCTGGAACCCCTTCAAATGCCCCACACAATTTGGCCCTCTCTGCTTTCCTGCACACGCTATCCTCAAAAGCACCTTTTTTCACTTTCGGCGCTGTTTAGAGCAAAAAAGACAAACGTCCAGCTTTTGCTGCCACAGCAAAGGTGCCAGCGGGGAAAAGTGATGCTGGTCCTCACTGCCTCCTGGAACCCCTTCAAATGCCCCAGACAATTTGGCCCTCTCTGCTTTCCTGAAAAGTCTATCCTCAAAAGCACCTTTTTTCACTTTCGGCGCTGTTTGGAGCAAAAAAGACAAACGTCCAGCTTTTGCTGCCACAGCAAAGGTGCCAGCGGGGAAAAGTGATGCTGGTCCTCACTGCCTCCTGGAACCCCTTCAAATGCCCCAGACAATTTGGCCCTCTCTGCTTTCCTGCGCACTCTATCCTCAAAAGCACCTTTTTTCACTTTCGGCGCTGTTTGGAGCAAAAAAGACAAACGTCCAGCTTTTGCTGCCACAGCAAAGGTGCCAGCGGGGAAAAGTGATGCTGCTTCTCACTGCCTCCTGGAACCCCTTCAAATGCCCCAGACAATTTGGCCCTCTCTGCTTTCCTGCGCACGCTATCCTCAAAAGCACATTTTTTCACTTTCGGCGCTGTTTGGAGCAAAAAAGACAAACGTCCAGCTTTTGCTGCCACAGCAAAGGTGCCAGCGTGGAAAAGTGATGCTGGTCCTCACTGCCTCCTGGAACCCCTTCAAATGCCCCAGACAATTTGGCCCTCTCTGCTTTCCTGCGCACTCTATCCTCAAAAGCACCTTTTTTCACTTTCGGCGCTGTTTGGAGCAAAAAAGACAAACGTCCAGCTTTTGCTGCCACAGCAAAGGTGCCAGCGGGGAAAAGTGATGCCAGTCCTCACTGCCTCCTGGAACCCCTTCAAATGCCCCAGACAATTTGGCCCTCTCTGCTTTCCTGAAAAGTCTATCCTCAAAAGCACCTTTTTTCACTTTCGGCGCTGTTTGGAGCAAAAAAGACAAACGTCCAGCTTTTGCTGCCACAGCAAAGGTGCCAGCGGGGAAAAGTGATGCTGCTTCTCACTGCCTCCTGGAACCCCTTCAAATGCCCCAGACAATTTGGCCCTCTCTGCTTTCCTGCGCACGCTATCCTCAAATGCACCTTTTTTCACTTTCGGCGCTGTTTGGAGAAAAAAAGACAAACGTCCAGCTTTTGCTGCCACAGCAAAGGTGCCAGCGGGGAAAAGTGATGCTGGTCCTCACTGCCTCCTGGAACCCCTTCAAATGCCCCAGACAATTTGGCCCTCTCTGCTTTCCTGTGCACTCTATCCTCAAAAGCACCTTTTTTCACTTTCGGCGCTGTTTGGAGCAAAAAAGACAAACGTCCAGCTTTTGCTGCCACAGCAAAGGTGCCAGCGGGGAAAAGTGATGCTGGTCCTCACTGCCTCCTGGAACCCCTTCAAATGCCCCACACAATTTGGCCCTCTCTGCTTTCCTGAAAAGTCTATCCTCAAAAGCACCTTTTTTCACTTTCGGCGCTGTTTGGAGCAAAAAAGACAAACGTCCAGCTTTTGCTGCCCCACCAAAGGTGCCAGCGGGGAAAAGTGATGCTGGTCCTCACTGCCTCCTGGAAGCCCTTCAAATGCCCCAGACAATTTGGCCCTCTCTGCTTTCCTGCGCACGCTATCCTCAAAAGCACCTTTTTTCACTTTCGGCGCTGTTTGGAGCAAAAAAGACAAACGTCCAGCTTTTGCTGCCACAGCAAAGGTGCCAGTGGGGAAAAGTGATGCTGCTTCTCACTGCCTCCTGGAACCCCTTCAAATGCCCCAGACAATTTGGCCCTCTCTGCTTTCCTGCTCACTCTATCCTCAAAAGCACCTTTTTTCACTTTCGGCGCTGTTTGGAGCAAAAAAGACAAACGTCCAGCTTTTGCTGCCACAGCAAAGGTGCCAGCGGGGAAAAGTGATGCTGGTCCTCACTGCCTCCTGGAACCCCTTCAAATGCCCCAGACAATTTGGCCCTCTCTGCTTTCCTGCGCACGCTATCCTCAAATGCACCTTTTTCACTTTCGGCGCTGTTTGGAGCAAAAAAGACAAACGTCCAGCTTTTGCTGCCACAGCAAAGGTGCCAGTGGGGAAAAGTGATGCTGGTTCTCACTGCCTCCTGGAACCCCTTCAAATGCCCCAGATAATTTGGCCCTCTCTGCTTTCCTGCACACGCTATCCTCAAAAGCACCTTTTTTCACTTTCGGCGCTGTTTAGAGCAAAAAAGACAAACGTCCAGCTTTTGCTGCCACAGCAAAGGTGCCAGCGGGGAAAAGTGATGCTGGTTCTCACTGCCTCCTGGAACCCCTTCAAATGCCCCAGATAATTTGGCCCTCTCTGCTTTCCTGCACACGCTATCCTCAAAAGCACCTTTTTTCACTTTCGGCGCTGTTTAGAGCAAAAAAGACAAACGTCCAGCTTTTGCTGCCACAGCAAAGGTGCCAGCGGGGAAAAGTGATGCTGCTTCTCACTGCCTCCTGGAACCCCTTCAAATGCCCCACACAATTTGGCCCTCTCTGCTTTCCTGCGCACTCTATCCTAAAAAGCACCTTTTTTCACTTTCGGCACTGTTTGGAACAAAAAAGACAAACGTCCAGCTTTTGCTGCCACAGCAAAGGTGCCAGCGGGGAAAAGTGATGCTGGTCCTCACTGCCTCCTGGAACCCCTTCAAATGCCCCACACAATTTGGCCCTCTCTGCTTTCCTGCGCACGCTATCCTCAAAAGCACCTTTTTTCACTTTCGGCGCTGTTTGGAGCAAAAAGACAAACGTCCAGCTTTTGCTGCCACAGCAAAGGTGCCAGCGGGGAAAAGTGATGCTGGTCCTCACTGCCTCCTGGAACCCCTTCAAATGCCCCAGACAATTTGGCCCTCTCTGCTTTCCTGAAAAGTCTAACCTCAAAAGCACCTTTTTTCACTTTCGGCGCTGTTTGGAGCAAAAAAGACAAACGTCCAGCTTTTGCTGCCACAGCAAAGGTGCCAGCGGGGAAAAGTGATGCTGCTTCTCACTGCCTCCTGGAACCCCTTCAAATGCCCCAGACAATTTGGCCCTCTCTGCTTTCCTGCGCACGCTATCCTCAAATGCACCTTTTTTCACTTTTGGCGCTGTTTGGAGCAAAAAAGACAAACGTCCAGCTTTTGCTGCCACAGCAAAGGTGCCAGCGGGGAAAAGTGATGCTGCTTCTCACTGCCTCCTGGAACCCCTTCAAATGCCCCAGACAATTTGGCCCTCTCTGCTTTCCTGCGCACGCTATCCTCAAATGCACCTTTTTTCACTTTCGGCGCTGTTTGGAGCAAAAAAGACAAACGTCCAGCTTTTGCTGCCACAGCAAAGGTGCCAGCGGGGAAAAGTGATGCTGGTCCTCACTGCCTCCTGGAACCCCTTCAAATGCCCCAGACAATTTGGCCCTCTCTGCTTTCCTGAAAAGTCTATCCTCAAAAGCACCTTTTTTCACTTTCGGCGCTGTTTGGAGCAAAAAAGACAAACGTCCAGCTTTTGCTGCCACAGCAAAGGTGCCAGCGGGGAAAAGTGATGCTGCTTTCTCACTGCCTCCTGGAACCCCTTCAAATGCCCCAGACAATTTGGCCCTCTCTGCTTTCCTGCGCACTCTATCCTCAAAAGCACCTTTTTTCACTTTCGGCGCTGTTTGGAGCAAAAAAGACAAACGTCCAGCTTTGCTGCCACAGCAAAGGTGCCAGCGGGGAAAAGTGATGCTGCTTCTCACTGCCTCCTGGAACCCCTTCAAATGCCCCAGACAATTTGGCCCTCTCTGCTTTCCTGCGCACGCTATCCTCAAAAGCACATTTTTTCACTTTCGGCGCTGTTTGGAGCAAAAAAGACAAACGTCCAGCTTTTGCTGCCACAGCAAAGGTGCCAGCGTGGAAAAGTGATGCTGGTCCTCACTGCCTCCTGGAACCCCTTCAAATGCCCCAGACAATTTGGCCCTCTCTGCTTTCCTGCGCACTCTATCCTCAAAAGCACCTTTTTTCACTTTCGGCGCTGTTTGGAGCAAAAAAGACAAACGTCCAGCTTTTGCTGCCACAGCAAAGGTGCCAGCGGGGAAAAGTGATGCCGGTCCTCACTGCCTCCTGGAACCCCTTCAAATGCCCCAGACAATTTGGCCCTCTCTGCTTTCCTGAAAAGTCTATCCTCAAAAGCACCTTTTTTCACTTTCGGCGCTGTTTGGAGCAAAAAAGACAAACGTCCAGCTTTTGCTGCCACAGCAAAGGTGCCAGCGGGAAAGTGATGCTGCTTCTCACTGCCTCCTGGAACCCCTTCAAATGCCCCAGACAATTTGGCCCTCTCTGCTTTCCTGCGCACGCTATCCTCAAATGCACCTTTTTTCACTTTCGGCGCTGTTTGGAGAAAAAAAGACAAACGTCCAGCTTTTGCTGCCACAGCAAAGGTGCCAGCGGGGAAAAGTGATGCTGGTCCTCACTGCCTCCTGGAACCCCTTCAAATGCCCCAGACAATTTGGCCCTCTCTGCTTTCCTGAAAAGTCTATCCTCAAAAGCACCTTTTTTCACTTTCGGCGCTGTTTGGAGCAAAAAAGACAAACGTCCAGCTTTTGCTGCCCCACCAAAGGTGCCAGCGGGGAAAAGTGATGCTGGTCCTCACTGCCTCCTGGAAGCCCTTCAAATGCCCCAGACAATTTGGCCCTCTCTGCTTTCCTGCGCACGCTATCCTCAAAAGCACCTTTTTTCACTTTCGGCGCTGTTTGGAGCAAAAAAGACAAACGTCCAGCTTTTGCTGCCACAGCAAAGGTGCCAGTGGGGAAAAGTGATGCTGCTTCTCACTGCCTCCTGGAACCCCTTCAAATGCCCCAGACAATTTGGCCCTCTCTGCTTTCCTGCTCACTCTATCCTCAAAAGCACCTTTTTTCACTTTCGGCGCTGTTTGGAGCAAAAAAGACAAACGTCCAGCTTTTGCTGCCACAGCAAAGGTGCCAGCGGGGAAAAGTGATGCTGGTCCTCACTGCCTCCTGGAACCCCTTCAAATGCCCCAGACAATTTGGCCCTCTCTGCTTTCCTGCGCACGCTATCCTCAAATGCACCTTTTTTCACTTTCGGCGCTGTTTGGAGCAAAAAAGACAAACGTCCAGCTTTTGCTGCCACAGCAAAGGTGCCAGTGGGGAAAAGTGATGCTGGTTCTCACTGCCTCCTGGAACCCCTTCAAATGCC